>NW_024580949.1:13268-15580 GCF_017639235.1 Corvus kubaryi
GCCGGGCTCTCCGGGCTCTCCAGAGGGGTCACTCCGTGTCCGGCCGGGCTCTCCGGCCGTGCCTCGTCCATGCCGAAGTCGCCCCAGTACGGGAAGCTCTCCAGGCAGCCTTGGGCGCTTCCCAGGCCGGCACAGCTGGGAGAACAGAGCGGGTCAGGCTGGAGAAGAGATCCAGGGAATGTCCTCGGCACGGGAGCACCGAGCCCGGAGCTGGAAAAGGGGGATATTCCCATCCCAGGGACATTCCAGCCCCTGGCTCCTGCCCCTCGAACCTCTTTCTCCAACCATGAGACTCCTTAAAAACTCCCGCTGGAATCCAGACACCTCTTATTTTCCAGGAAAAGCAGGCACGGGGCAGGGCAGGAAGCCCAAATTTGGTTGGATTTCCCTAATTTTTAAGGGGTTTGGAACATCTCTGAGACCCCCAGACCAGCCAGGGGAGTCTGGGCTTGTCCAGCTTTTCCAGGGATTTGCAGCAGCGCAGTTGGATCCTCTCCCCAGGCCCTTTCCTGCCGCAAAATCCCATCCTGGGATGCAAAACGAGGAGCTGGGACCATCCTGGGATCCACAGCGAGGAGCTGGGATTGTCCCAGGATGCTCCTCCTCACTCCTGGATGCTTCCTGCCACAAAATCCCATCCCGGGATCCACAGCCAGGACCTGGGAGAGCCCTGGGATGCTCCTCCCCTTCCCTGCCTGTTCCCTGCCACAAAATCCCATCCCGGGATGCTCCTCCTCGCTCCTGGACGTTTCCTGCTGCACAATCCCACCCCAGGATGCCCACTGAGGTCCTGGGACTGTCCTGGGATGCTCCTTCCCTTCCCTTCCCGTTCCCGGCCTGGGATCCACAGCCAGGACCTGGGACTGTCCCAGGCTGCTCCTCCTTTCCTCAGGCCATTCCCTGCCACGAAATCCCACCCCGGGATGCCCAGTGAGGTCCTGGGAGAGCCCCGGGATGCTCCTCCCATTCCCTGCCCGTTCCTGTTGCACGATCCCAGCCCGGGATGCTCAGAGCGGACCTGGGACAGCCCTGGGATGCTCCTTCCCTTCCCTGCCCATTCCCAGCTGCACGATCCCACCCCGGGATGCCCGGCCCGGAGTCACTCCCGCCCCGTGTCCTGTGTGCTGTGTCCCATGTCCCGTGTGCTGTGTCCCGTGTCCCCTGTCCCCTGTCCCATGTCCCCTGTCCCCTGTCCCCTGTCCCATGTCCCCTGTCCCCTGTCCCATGTCCCCTGTCCCATGTCCCATGTCCCGTGTCCCCTGTCCCGTATCCTGTGTCCCGTGTGCTGTGTCCCATGTCCTGTGTCCCATGTCCCGTGTCCCGTGTCCCATGCCCCCTGTCCCATGTCCCGTATCCCGTGTCCCATGTCCCCTGTCCTGTGTCCCTTGCCCTGTCCCATGTCCTGTATCCCCTCTGCTGTGTCCTGTGTCCCGTGTCCTGTGTCCCCTGTCCCCTGTCCCATATCCCCTGTCCCGTGTCCCCTCTGCTGTGTCCTGTCCCATATCCCCTGTCCCATGTCCTGTATCCCCTCTGCTGTGTCCTGTGTCCCCTGTCCCGTATTCCCTGTCCCGTATCCCCTGTCCTGTGTCCCTTGCCCCATGTCCCATATCCCCTGTCCCCTGTCCCTTGCCCCCCGTCCCCTGTCCCGTGTCCCTTACACGTCACCGGGGTGGCCGGGCGGTGCCGGGGCCGGCGCGGGGCCGTGCCCGCGGTGCCCCCAGGCGCAGGGGGCCATGGCGTAGCGCAGGATGGCCTCGGTGACGCCGTGCGGGCCCCGGCCCTGCACGCAGGCCTCGATGGCGGGCACGGGCAGCTGGCTCTGCAGGAACAGGTGCAGGCGGCTGTCGGAGAGCAGCACCACGCTCTGCAGCACCCTGCGGGGACAGCGAGGGCACAGGGACAGGTCAGCCCTGCGGGGACAGCGATGGGCACAGGGACAGGTCACCCCCACTGGCACCGTGCCACCCCCCTCACAGGGCCATGGTCACCTCTGCTGGCACCGTGCCACCCCCCACCCTATGGGGACAGCGACGGGCACAGGGCCAGGGTCGCCTCTGCTGGCACCGCATCACCTCCCACCCTGGGCACGGAGAGAGGAGGGACAGGAGGGACAGGAGGGAGAGGAGGGGGACACAAGGGGGACACGAAGGGGGATGAGGAGGACACGAGGGGGACACGAGGGGGACACGAGGGGGACACGAGGGGGACCCAGCCCTCTGCTGTCACCTCCCACCCTGGGCATGAAGAGAGGAGGGACATGAGGGAGACACAAAGGGGGACGGGAGGAGGATGGGAGAGGGACACGGGGATGA
>NW_024580949.1:15590-20237 GCF_017639235.1 Corvus kubaryi
GAGGGGGACACGAGGGTCACCCAGCCCTCTGCTGTCACCTCCCACCCTGGGCATGGAGAGAGGAGGGACAGGAGGGGGACATGAGAGGGACACGGGGATGGGAGGGACAGGAGAGGGACAGGAGGGGGACATGAGGGGGACGGGAGGGGGACACGGGGATGGGAGGGACAGGAGAGGGACGGGAGAGGGACACAAAGGGGGACACGAGGGGGACACGAGGGGGACACGAGGGGGACACAGGGATGGGAGGGACAGGAGGGGGACACAAAGGGGGACACAAGGGACAGGAGAGTGATGGGAGGGACACAAGGGACAGGAGGGGACATGAGGGGGACACGAGGGGGCCGGGAGGGACACGAGGGGCACCCGAGGAAGGGACAATCACCAGGGACACCCAGCCCTCTGCTGTCACCTCCCGGCCACCCCTGGGTGCTGTCCCCTCGTCCCAACCCTTCCCAAACCCCAAATCCCAAATCCCAAATCCCCAAATCCCGCTCTCACTTCTCCAGGAACTGCTGCAGCCCCTGCCTCCGCTTCTCGATGAACTCATCCGTGCTGCCCACGAAGAACGCTGCGGATTTCCCCGGCAGTTCCGGCACGGGCCTGAGGGCACGGGGAAAACTCGGGATTGGCACTGCCAGGATCCCAAATCCCAGCCGGGGCTTGGATCCCGGGAAGGAGGGATTCCGTGGGGGGGGGGGATTTGGGGTGCTGGGAGAGGGGGAGCAGAGGGGGAAAGGGGAGTTGTGGGGTCCAGGAGTTTTTGGGGTGGGGGAGATGCCACGGAGAGAGGGGTTGGGAAGCTGGAAAAGGGGAAACTGCAGGGGGGGAGTGGGATTTTGGGGGGGAAAGTGGGATTTGGGGAGGAAGAAAAAGTGGGATTTTGGGAGGAAAAAGTGGGATTTAGGAGGGGTGAGAAAGTAGAATTTTCGGGGGAGAGAAAGGGGGATTTTGAGAGGGAGAAAAGTGGGAATTTGTGAGGGGAAAAGTGGGAATTTGGGAGGAAAAAGTGGGATTGTGGCCGGGAGAGCAAAAGTGGGATTGAGAGGGAGAAAAAGTGGGATTTATGATGGGGGAAAAAAAGTGGGATTTGGAGTAGAGAAAGTGGGATTTTGGGAGGAAAAAATGAGATTTGAGGGGACGGAGCTTTACAAACCCCCTGGAACGAAGGGAGGAGGAAGTGCAGGGAAAAGTGGGAAGGAGCAGGATCGGGATCCAGGCTCCAGCTGGGAGCGGGGAGGGACAAATGTCAGCTTTTGGCGGGGAGAATGAGCGGGAACGGGAACGCCGGGATGGCGGCTGATCCCGGGAATCCGGCCCTGGAGGGACCGGCTGGGGGGGATCTGGGGGGTTTGGGGGGGAGCCGCCATCGGGAATTGGGGTTGGGATCGAGGATGGGCTGGGAAAGGGAGAGGAGCTGAGCAGGAGCAGCTCTGGGGGAGTCCCTGTGGAATTTTGCTGGAATTCCGGGGAGCTGGAGGAGCTGAAACTCTGGGAATGAGAGCTGGGAGATGTCTGGGAGAGGAGCAGGAGCTGCGGGATTTGGGTGGTCGGATAAAGCTTTTCCCAGGGAAAAAAAAAAGATGGATTTGGAGCTGTCCTGGGAGCAGGGAATGGCTTGGGGTTATCCTGGGAATGTGCTCTGCTTCCTGTGTGTCCTGTGGGTGAATTTTGGGTGGGAAAAGCTCTGGAACGTGGATGGGGACGCCGAGGGGATCCCAGGGATGGGTTTGGAAGCAGCTCTCTGTGTGTTCCCATAAAACTGAGGCATCCGAGGGGAAAAATCCTGGGATTTTGGAGGAATAATTCCAGGTTTCGCTGTGGAAGAGCCTGGAAATGTGGGGGGAAAAAACCAAAAAATAGGGATAAATCCCCAAAATCCCGCTGAAAATCCAGAGGGGGAGGTGGGGCTGGGCATCCTGGAATCCATGGGAATGCTCCAGCCCTGGGGAAATGCCCAAAAATCCTGGGAATGCGGCCCCTCCATCCCTTGGGAATGCTTTGTGGGAATCCTCAGGGAGGAGGAGAACATCCCCAATCCCTGCTGTGATTCCAGGAGTTTTCCACTGGAGTGAAATTCCCCTGGAATTCCCGGATTTCTCCCCTTCCAGCAGGGAATGAATCCCAGGAATCCAGCTGGGAATGAGGCTGAGCCTGAGGCTCCTTCCCAGCCTTTTCCCGAGTTTTCCTTCATTCCCAAGGCTTTGGGGTGTCCTGGATGGGTTTTTCCCTCCAGGAATTTGTTCTTTCCCTGTCTCTCCTCCACTGAAATCCAAGGATTTTGGCTTTGCCTGGATCCCTGGGGGAGGAGCAGCCGCTGGAAAGGGAAAAGATTCCGAGTTGGTTCAGCCAAGATTTGCTTTGGATTCGTGGGGTTTTTTGGGATAAACCGAGCTTTTGTCACGGCTTAAATGTTACAAAATTGGAGCTGAATTTTCGGGAGTGTCCAGGGATGGAAATGGCCCAAAAATGGACCCAAAAATGCCTTGAAATTGAATCTAAAATGAGCCCAGAAATGAATCCTAAAATGCCTCAAAATGGACCCAAAAATGCCTCAAAAAGAATTCAAAATTGAACCCAAAAATGCCCGAAAATTGAACCCAAAAATGCCCCAAAATGAACCCAAAATGCCCTAAAATGAACCCAAAAATGAACTCAAAATGGACCCAAAAATGCCCTAAAATGGACCCAAAAATGCCCTAAAATGAACCCAGAAATGAACCAAAAAGCCCCAAAATGAACCCAAAAATGCCCCAAAATGCCCTAAAATGAACCCAAAAATGCCCCAAAATGGACCCAAAAAATGCCCTTAAATGAACCCAGAAATGAACCCCAAAATGCCGCAAATTGAACCCAAAAATGCCCCAAAAAGAATCCAAAAATGAACCCAAAAATGCCCCAAAATGAACCTAAAATGAACCCAAAAATGAACCCAATAATGCCCCAAAATGGACCCAAAAATGCCCTAAAATGAACCCAAAAATGCCCCCAAAAGAACTCAAAAATGAACCCAAAAGTGCCCTAAAATGCCCCAAAATGAACCTAAAATGAACCCAATAATGCCCCAAAATGGACCCAAAAACACCCTAAAATGAACCCAGAAATGGACCCAAAAATCCCCTAAAATGAACCCAAAAATACCCCCAAAAGAACTCAAAAATGAACCCAAAAGTGCCCTAAAATGAACCCCAGAATGCTCCAAAATTAACCCCAAGATGCCCCAAAATGGACGCAAAAATGCCTCAAAATGAACTCAAAAATTGACCCAAAAATGAACCCCAGAATGCCTCAAAATGGACCCCAAAATTGAACCCGAATTGAACCCAAAAATGCCCTAAAATGGATCCAAAATTAACCCAGAGATGCCCAAAATGGACCCAAAAATGAACCCCAAATTCCCCAATTTGGACCCAAAAATGCCTCAAAATAAACCCCAAAATGGACCCAAAAATCCCTTAAAATTGAACCCAAAAATGCCCCAAAAAGAACCCAAAAGTGAACCCAGAAATGAACCCCAAAATTAACCCAAAGCTGCCCCGAAATGAACCTAAAAATGCCAAAAAATGAACCCAATAATGCTGTAAAAATGAGCCCAAAATGAACCCAAATGGACCCAAAAATGCCCCGAAAGGAACCCAAAAAAAGCCACAAAAATTAACCCCAAAAATGAACCGAACATGCCCCAAAATACCCAAAAATTTACCCAAAAATTCCCAAAATGATCCCAAAAAATGCCACAAACCCCCCAAAATGAACTGAAAAATGACCCCAAATGAACCCAAAAGTTCCCAAAATGACCCCCCCAAAATAAAAAAAAAGCCCCAAAATGGATCCTGGCTCTGAATCCAGGGATTTCCCGGCTCTGGATCCAGGGATTTCCTGGCTCTGGATCCAGGGATTCCCAGCTCTGGATCCAGGGATTTCCCGGCTCTGGATCCAGGGATTTCCCAGCTCTGGATCCAGGGATTCCCAGCTCTGGATCCAGGGATTTCCCAGCTCTGGATCCAGGGATTTCCCAGCTCTGGATCCAGGGATTCCCAGCTCTGGATCCAGGGATTTCCCGGCTCTGGATCCAGGGATTTCCCAGCTCTGGATCCAGACTTTTCCCGGCTCTGGATCCAGACTTTTCCCAGCTCTGAATCCCGACTTTTCCCAGCTCTCCATCCCTCCTGCCTCTTCCCACCAAGCCCTGGCTGGATTTTCAGGAATTCTTGCTTCCCTAAATGGCTCTGGAAGCTGTGGAAAACTCTGGGATGAGGAGCTGGATAAAATCCCGGAGCTTCAATCCCTGATCCAGCAAGGAAACGACCACGGAGAGGGGTCGGGATCAGGGAATGTGCCTGGGATTTCACCGGGATTAACAATTCCCGCAGCGGGAGTTGATAGAAACCCCACTGTTCCCAAAATCCCACCAGTGTTCCCAAAATCCCACTGTACCAGGGTGGGAATATCCCAGTGTTCCCAAAATCCCACCGGTGTTCCCAAAATCCCATCGGTGTTCCCAAAATCCCACTGTCCCCACAATCCCACTGTTCCCAAAATCCCACCACTATCCCCAAAATCCCACTGTGCCACGGTGGGAATATCCCGGTGTTCCCAAAATCCCACCAGTGCTCCCAAAATCCCACTGTTCCCCAAATCCCACCA
>NW_024580949.1:20247-21083 GCF_017639235.1 Corvus kubaryi
AATCCCACCAGTGCTCCCAAAATCCCACTGTTCCCCAAATCCCACCAGTGTTCCCAAAATCCCAGTGTTCCTAAAATCCCACTGTTCCCAAAATCCCACTGTACCAGGGTGGGAGTATCCCGGTGTTCCCAAAATCCCACCAGTGCTCCCACAATCCCACTATTCCCAAAATCCCACTATTCCCAAAATCCCACCAGTGTCCCCAAAATCCCATCGGTGCTCCCACAATCCCACTATTCCCACAACCCCGCTCTCCCCACGCTGGCAATCCCCCGATCCAACCTGAACAGCAATCCCGGCGGGGCTTTCCCCCCTCCGCTCCAATCCAACGAGGAGGAAAATCCCCGGAATTCTCCGCCGGGAAGGGACTCACCGGGGCCGCGTGTGTGTTTTTCCGTCCCGTGCCGCAGCAGCGTCGCCCGGCCGCGGAGAAGCTGGCCGGCACAATGGGAAAAAAGCAGAACAAGAAGAAAGTGGAAGAGGTGCTGGAGGAGGAGGAGGAGGAATACGTGGTGGAGAAGGTGCTGGACCGGCGGGTGGTCAAGGGCAAGGTGGAATATCTGCTCAAGTGGAAGGGATTCTCCGAGTAAGCGCCCGGGAAGTCGGGATCGTCCTTTGGGATTTGCTGCACGGGGTTGGGTTTTGCCGGGAGTGAGGGCGGCTCTGGGGGTGATCCCGGCGTTCCGCGGGGTTTTCCGTGCTGGGGTGGGTGCGGAGAGGAAGTGGGGGGTGAGGGGTGGTGGGTTCAAAAAGGCGGTGAGCCGGGGGGGGGAATGTCCTGGTGTTCCTAAAATCCAACCGGTGTGCCCAAAATCCAACCGGTGTGCCCAAAATCC
>NW_024580949.1:21093-24103 GCF_017639235.1 Corvus kubaryi
CCCAAAATCCAACCGGTGTGCCCAAAATGGCGCTGAGCCAGGGGGGGAACGTCCCGGTGTTCCTAAAATCCAACCGGTGCTCCCAAAATGCCCCTGTGCCCAAAATCCCACTGTGCCAGGGTAGGAATGTCCTGGTGTGCCCAAAATCCCATCGGTGTTCCCAAAATGGCGCTGAGCCAGGGGGGGAATGTCCTGGTGTGCCCAAAATCCCATTGGTGTTCCCAAAATCCCACTGTGCCAGGGTGGGAATGTCCCAGTGTTCCCAAAATCCCACCAGTGTTCCCAAAATCCCATCGGTGTTCCCAAAATCCCACTGTGCCAGGGGGGGAATGTCCCAGTGTTCCTAAAATCCAACCGGTGTTCCCAAAATCCCACTGTGCCCAAAATCCCACTGTGCCAGGGGGGGAATGTCCCGGTGTTCCTAAAATCCCACCAGTGTTCCCAAAATCCCATCGGTGTTCCCAAAATCCCGCTGTGCCCAAAATCCCACCACTGTTCCCAAAATCCCGCTGTGCTCAAAATCCCACTGTGCCAGGGTGGGAATGTCCCACCGTTCCCAAAATCCCACCACTGTTCCCAAAATCCCACCGTTCCCAAAATCCCACTGAGCCACGGTGGGAATATCCTGGTGTTCCCAAAATCCCACCAGTGTTCCCAAAATCCCATCGGCGTTCCCAAAATCCCACTGTTCCTAAAATCCCATCGGTGTGCCCAAAATGCCACTGTGCCAGGGTGGGAATATCCCGGTGTTCCCAAAATCCCACCGTTCCCAAAATCCCACCGTTCCCAAAATCCCACCAGTGTTCCCAAAATGCCACTGTGCCAGGGTGGGAATGTCCTGGTGTTCCCAAAATCCCAGTGTTCCCAAAATCCCACTGTTCCCAACATCCCACTGTGCCAGGCTGGGAATATCGCAGTACAATCTGGAAAGAAATCCCAGCAGGGTTCCCCCCTCCAATCCAACGGGGGAGAATCCAAGGAATTCTCTGCTGAGAAAGGAATCAGCTCCTTCCCTCCAGCAATCCCAACTCGCTCTTCCCACCATCCCCACCATCCCCAAATCCCGGGATTTTCCCGGCTCTGGAAAAGTGAGCGAGGAGCTTTTCCGTTTGCTCGCAGCGAAGACAACACCTGGGAGCCCGAGGAGAACCTGGACTGCCCGGACCTGATCGCGGAATTCCTGCAATCCCAGAAAACCGCGCACGAGAGCGACAAATCCGAGGGCAGCAAGCGCAAGGCGGAGTCGGACAGCGAGGACAAGGGCGAGGAGAGCAAACCAAAGAAAAAGAAGGAAGAGGTGAGGCCGGGAGGAGTCCGGCTCCCAGTTAGCTCCCAGTTAGCTCCCAGTCTGCTCCCAGTCTGCTCCCAGTTAGCTCCCAGTCCCGCTCCCAGTCCGTTCCAAGTCCGTTCCGAGTCCATTTCCCAGTCTGCTCCCAGTCCATTCCCAGTTAGCTCCCAGTCCTGCTCCCAGTCCTGCTCCCAGTCTGCTCCCAGTCTGCTCCCAGTCTGCTCCCAGTTAGCTCCCAGTTAGCTCCCAGTCCCGCTCCCAGTCTGCTCCCAGTCCCGCTCCCAGTCCCGCTCCCAGTCTGCTCCCAGTCCGCTCCCAGTCCGCTCCCAGTCGGCTCCCAGTCGGCTCCCAGTCGGCTCCCAGTTGGCTCCCAGTCCTGCTCCCAATCCCGCTCCCAGTCCACTCCCAGTCCGTTCCGAGTCCGTTCCGAGTCCATTTCCCAGCTTTTTCCCAGTCCGCTCCCAGTCCCGCTCCCAGTCCCGCTCCCAGTCCGCTCCCAATCTGTTCCCAGTCAGCTCCCAGTTCATTCCCAGTCAGCTCCCAGTTCCGTTCCCAGTCTGCTCCCAGTCCCGCTCCTGGTCTGCTCCCAGTCCCGCTCCCAGTCTGCTCCCAGTCTGCTCCCAGTCAGCTCCCAGTTCCGTTCCCAGTCCATTCCCAGTCCAGCTCCCAGTCCATTCCCAGTCCGTTCCCAGTCCATTTCCCAGCTTTTTCCCAGTCTGTTCCCAGTCTGTTCCCAGTCTGTTCCCAGTCCCGCTCCCGGTCAGCTCCCAGTCTGCTCCCAGTCCATTCCCAGTCTGTTCCAACTCCATTTCCCAGCTTTTTCCCAGTCCACTCCCAGTCTGTTCCCAGTCCGCTTCCCAGTTTTTTCCTAGTCCCGCTCCCAGTCCATTCCCAGTCCCGCTCCCAGTCCATTCCCAGTCCGTTCCCAATCCATTCCCAGTGCTTTCCCAGCTTTTTTCCCAGCTTTTTCCCCAGTCCGTTCCCAGTTCAGTTCCCAGTCCGTTCCCAGTCCATTCCCAGTCCCACTCCCAGTCCTGTTCCCAGTGGTTTCCCAGTTTTTTCCCAGTCCGTTCCCAGTCCCCTTCCCAGTCCCGTTCCCAGTCTGTTCCCAGTCGGCTCTCAGTCCCGCTCCCAGTCCCGCTCCCAGTCCATTCCCAGTGGTTTCCCAGTTTTTTTCCCAGTCTGCTTCCCAGTCCCGTTCCCAATCCGTTCCCAGTCCCATTCCCAGTCCCATTCCCAGTCCATTCCCCGTTCAGTTCCCAGTCCCGCTCCCAGTCCCGCTCCCAGTCCCGCTCCCAGTCGGCTCCCAGTCCGCTCCCAGTCCATTCCCAGTGGTTTCGTAGTTTTTTTCCCAGCTTTTTCCCCAGTTCCTTTCCCAGTCCGTTCCCAGTGGTTTCCCAGTTTTTTTCCCAGTTCCGTTCCCAGTGCATTCCCAGTCCATTCCCAGTTCAGTTCCCAGTCCCACTCCCAGTCAGTTCCTAGTCCGCTCCCAGTCCCACTCCCAGTCCACTCCCAGTCCATTCCTAGTCCGCTCCCAGTCCGCTCCCAGTCCACTCCCAGTCCGCTCCCAGTCCGCTCCCAGTCCGCTCCCAGTCTGCTCCCAGTCCGCTCCCAGTCCATTCCCAGTCCACTCCCAGTCCATTCCCAGTCCATTCCCAGTCCTGCTCCCAGTCCACTCCCAGTCCGCTCCCAGTCCGCTCCCAGTCCTGCTCCCAGTCCTGC
>NW_024580950.1:0-12478 GCF_017639235.1 Corvus kubaryi
TCAGCCCAAAGCTTCTCCTCTCCAGGCTGAACAATCCCAGCTCTCACCTGAGTGGGACACAAGGGGGTCAGAAGTGTCCAGGAGGATTTTCCTCCCCATCCAAACCAGTTTCAGCAGGACCAGAATTCCTCTGTGACTCCAAGCAAAGTCATTGCCTTGCAAAGCCCACCTGATGCTGTTCTGAGAGCCCAGATGGTGCAAGGCCCTGGAATGTCCCTGCTCCAAGGCCATCAGCAATTCCTGGAGCTCAGGTGACTCATTAATATCTTCCCTGACAAGTCAGATTGAAATGCACGCTGAAAAACGACTTTTTCCCCGTCGGAGCTCATTAGGTTTTATGCACAAAACAAAATCATTATTCAGAGATCTGGAACTCCTTTCCTAAAGTGGGCATCTATTGAATATCCCCAATGCAATTCTTCCTCCTAATATGGTAATTCGTTATCTGGATTTAATTATCTGCGAGGTGAAAGGTTGCTGGGCACTGTTGTTCTGCAGGAGCCCGATGGAAATTTTTAAGTACTTTCACTCTGTCTTTACAGATCAATCTTCCTGCTAATGACAACCAATACTTTCAGCTATGATTACAGAGCAGCTCCATCTTTTCATGAGCCGAGACTCTTTGGAATCATAAGTATTGATCTTTTTAATAGAAGTCAAGAAAAATGAAATTACCGGGGCTTCTTTTTGCAAAACTATGATAAATGGCAACTGGGAAAGTTACAGAAGAGTTTTTCCTTTTTTTTCCCCCCCTCTGTTGTGGATTATTTTAATCTCAAAAAATGATGGGCTTTTTAATAATGTTTGTCTTTCCATTATGCACATTTGCAGCAAAGCCAGAACTTATTTTTGCATGACTTTATATAACCACATTTAAGCAAAGCCACGCCAGAATTGCCTGCTCGTATATTTAGGTAACCATCAAACAGACTCTGGGCTAAAGGAGAAAGCTGATTTTAGATGCCAAGTGGTTGTATTTTCTTGGCATCTCCGAGTTTAATCCAATTTTTGAGCAGTGTTTTGAGCTGCCTACAATCAAATATTCATTTGTTTCTTACACAGAGCTCGCCTTTCATTGCTTGTAATATTGTGACAAGAGACTTCACCTCTCTGCGTTTTCTGTCTTCCCAGAAGTCTCATCCTGGCTTTCACTTCTCCCATTTTCAGTGGGAATTTATGGCTCTGCCTCTTGCTCCATGTTGCAAACCTGTAGTATTTGACCAGGGAATGCTCCTGTGGGACCCTGCCCCTGAGGCCTCGAGGACCAGCTCCTGTGCACCCCATTGAGAGCTTCGTTTTCCAGTTTGAATCCTCATTCTTGTGCCAACAGAATGGAAGGAAAAACACACATTGGATCCCACGGGAGCTATTCCTCCTGGATAAATTCCCTTTAAAAGGAGCGGGTGAGATAAATCTTGGTGACAGGAGAAAAGATGTCGATAAATCCCGTGCTGGGAGATATAAACTGGTGGCTCTTACTGGTGTTAATGGGAACTGGGGGATGTCCTGTGGATATTTAAAATCAGAGCCACAGGAATACTCCTCGTTTTAAAGGAGAGTTCCACGCTTTCTTATTGCCTGATTGATCCTCTGTGTTGTCAATCCATGGCCTTTCCAGGCTGATTTCCACCAGGCAATTTCCTTTTTTCCTAATCACACCCCCATAATTTTTTAACTTCCCCTTCACTTTTCATTACAGGAAGGCTCCAGCTCCCAGAGATTTGGGTTTATTGCTGTCCTTGAAACTCTCTGTATTTTTCTGTCACCTTAATTCCTGAACATTTTGTTAACCTCTGGCTTTTGCTGGTTTTAGATGTCTGGATTGAACACTTTCTGTGCTCATTGTCACCTTCATGACTAAAACTGCACGGACAGAACAACCTGATTTTTTTAAAAAGAAACTAAAATAAATACATTGCAATGTAGTTTTACACGCTCCTCCCCAACGTGGTTAATTGGCATCTTCATTAAATCATAAACAGAGAGATTTCCGAGGTGAAATCAGACACAATTTAGTATAAACCACTAAGAAATACATTAAAATTGGCTGTTTCAACTGAGCAGGAATGATTTCAAGACATACCAAAACATCCTTCATTATTTTTAATGAAAACACTAAAAATAATAAAATGTGGGGGGGGGGGGGGTTTAAGTTGTGATACACAAAAATTAGGTTTAATTCCTGCTCCAGCTGTTCCACTTAAAATCATGGAATCCTGGAATGGTTTGGATTGGGAGGCACCTTCAAATTCAGGGAAATTTCCACCATGCCGGGTTGTCCCAAACCCCATCCAGCCTGAATATCCTTTTCTTTGAATATCCCATTCACAGGAATTATGGTAATTAAAATATTGATAAAAAGTCTCAAACCCTCACTGATTTATATTTTATATTTATTATTTTATTATTTATTTTATATTTATATAGTTTTATATTATCTCATTTTCATGGACTAAACCTTTTAGAGGCAATCTTTTATATTCTATACGGACAGGGCTCTGGCTGTGCTGCAGATGGACCAAACCAGGGGATAAAATCATTTTGTGACATTCTGCACTCAGATGCTGAAAATCCAGGTATAAATGAAAAATCAGAGTTAAAAATATGGCAGTTATTTGATAATTTCTTCTTATTTATAATAAAAATAGTGCAGGATGGTTCAGCATGGCTTAAAAATCAGTTGGAAGCGCCAGTTTTAAAGTGTCTTTCTTTGAGTTTATTTTACAGAATTTTGTGAGTTTTACTGTCTGGTTTTTGTGATTTAATGAAGATTCCACATGGGGATGGAGAGTGCAAAACTGCACTGCAATAGATTTATTTCTAAATTTATATATATATCTATAATTATATTTAATATATTTATATTTAATGTACTTTAATTTATGTATTTATATATTTATATATTTATATATGTATACATTTATATTTATATTTACATTTACATTTACATTTATTTACATTTATATTTATATTTATATTTATATTTATATTTATATTTACATTTATATTTATATTTATATTTATATTTATATTTATATTTATATTTATATTTATATTTATCTGGCAAAGCCAGGTTCTTGTGCCAGTCCAGTAGAAGCCATGAAAAACCATTTATTTGGGAAAATATCTTTGACCAACTCCAAGATATCTTGGTTTGAACACTGGAAATTAATTTGGTGGCCGGTTGGCACCGAGAACTTGAAGTTGCCATCTCAAAGATGATTTGTGAAAACTGATTTTGGGAGTTTTTTTCAGCAGATACCAGGTAATGTTTGAAGCACAGGCCGAATTATTGGTCTTCCATCTCTTTACAGGAATTTTCAGCTCTGATTTTTAGATTAAACCCATTTTTAGCAAGCATGGGAAGGTTCAGGGACTAAAATTTATAAGAACATGGAATAAATAATCCAACCACTCAATTTAGTCCATCTCACATTTATTCTCATAAAAAAAAAAAAAAAAGATGTTTATGTGAGTAGATTTTGAGGCAAAAAGGTCCAACTACCCCTGTGTTATTCCCTGGAGGATTCTCCTCATTTATTTGAATAATCCAAATAAGACCTGCCTGGGTACCTCCATCACTTCTACACCAAAAAAATTCCTTTGAATTTCAGAATTCTTTTATCTTTTCATATAAAACATTCCTGGGATGAGCCTGAAAGAAAGATTTGTTGTAAAAATAGTGGTTTATATGTGGAATATTTGCAGGATGAAGCAGTTTTATTCCATTCTTCAGAGTTCTGCCTCTGGGCAAGATGAAAATTTGATGTACTGAGGTAGGAAAAAAACCTAAAATTAAATAGCATGAGAAAAGGTAGAGACAGACTTCAGCATTTTTTTCTCAACTCAATTATTATTATTATTATTTTTAAGACAATATTTTAATTTTTATAATATTTTTATTGTACTTATATTAATAGAAATAAATAAAATAATAGAAATATTTTTATTACATTTTAAAATATTGATAAAGACTTTTATTATGGAGACTGAAAGATCATTACCAAAGTCCAGAAATTCCCAGCAGCTTTTGCTAAAAAAAATCAGCATTTCCTTGCAATTATCTTGTAGTGGAATCAAAGATCCATGGTTATTTTTCTTTGGAGTTACAGATTAGAATAATTTATCTATTTATTTATCCATTTATCTATGTATAGGTAGTGCTGCTTGGTAAAATTCGTGATTTTAAAAATATTTACTAAATTTTTATAAGATTTTATTTCCTAACTTTGGAAATAAAGATTAATTTGGAAAAGAAGATGGAAAATTCCAAATAATTTACAAATTAGGAATGGGAAGGAGGGAAAGAAGAGAAGGAAAGCATTTGGCCAAAAAGAGCCATGGAATGGCTTATAATGTTCAGGACTAGGACTTGGATATCTTGGAAAAATCTGGGATGTTCTGATAAGGCAATGAAAGAGTTAAATCTGTGCTGGGTATTCCCAGAAGAATAAGTCACAAACCACTTATTTAAAATGGGAAAATATTTGGACTTACAAATGATTTTTTCCATTCAACTTGTTTGGTTTTTTTTGTTTTTTTTTTCTTTTTTTATGGAAAACTTTTGTTCTGATGAAACAGTTTTTTTTTTTTTTTTTAATGAAAAGTCTTTAATGGAAATCAGCTGTTTGCTTTTTATTTTTTTCCCTTTTTCCTGGAAAATCTTGGGTTTTTATTGGAAGAAGAAATCACAAAGCAGACAAGAAAATAACATTTCACACAAAAGTGCTCCATCTTTGTGTATCTAAACACTGGAGATCAGAAGAGAGCTGGAATATCTCTGGTGAAGATTCCAGCTCCATTTCCATGGGAATAAAGGAAAATATCCTTTTTGACTATTGTAGGAAGAGAAGTGGGAGCTGGGATCTTGAGTTTGCTGAGGAAACGAGGATCAGGAGCCTGGAGAAATGGGAAAATCCTGGCTCAGATGGAATTCTGACAGCTGGCAAGAGCCTCCAACAGAAATTGCTTTCCCTCTGGAATTTGATAGCTGTTAATTCGTCTTATCCTTGGCTCTCCCCGATGAACACAGTTCTTCTCCCTGATAAGGAATTCATATTGTTAAACTCCACATGAACTCCAAAAAGATGGAGGTCCAAATGCTTCCCAGCAGATATGAACAGCAAATGTCAGGGCAAATTGAATCACGGGCCTTAATAAAATCAGCTGGGTTTTGGAATCTGGCTTTGGATGTTTCGGGAGGAGCAATCACTCTTAGGAAACGAAGTCAGGGATGAAATGTAGTGCAGGGCTAATTGGGAAGGGATCGATGGATTCAGCGTAGGAGTCGTTCCGAAGGAACAGCAGTTTAAGGCAGGGTTGATTTAAAACTGGGCTCTGCTTTCCTTCCTTTGAGGGCCTGAAAAGCTGAGGAAAAATCATGGAATAGGGTGGCCTTGGTGGGAAGATGGTCAGCTCCTCCCTTCTGCGAGGTCTGGCGGGGATTTGAAATGAATTTCCTGATTTGAAATGGAACAAACTGGGTTGAAATTGATGGGAATTGGATGAAATGGATTGAAATGGATTGGAGTTGAATGAAATTAATTGAAATTGATTGAAATGGAATGAAATTAATTGAGTTTGATTGGAGTGGAATGGTGATTTGCAGTGGACACTACCTACCATGAAAGAATCCATCTGCACAACTGATCCCCCGTTTTTTTTTATGGAGAAATGGTTATTTAACTACTACTGATAAATTAATAATATATTAATATGTTGATAATACCTATTAATAGTAATAATATTAAATGTTGTGCCCTTTTACCTCTCAGTCTACAGCAATTCCATAAGATCCAAGTCTTTACTCACTCCCCACGAAGAAGTCAAGGACACAGAAGTGGCAGCAATTCCAGCCTCCACTGATGCATCCAGGTGAGCCCAGCCCACAGGTCCAAAAAGGGAAAGCAAGGAAAGAAGGAAAAAGGGAAGTGCACATGGCACAAATGGAGTAGGAAAACAAGGAATTGCCACTGGATGTGCCACAAATCACAGGTGTTCAGCTATATGGGTTGAAATGCAGGGAATGAGCAGAATAAAGAGAAAATTTTGGAAATACAGGAGAAATTGGTTGAGTATGGAATTGGCAAAGAGGGAATGGAGACCAGAGCAAGCACAAAATGCAGCCTGAGCTGGAGACCATCTGCTTCCCAAATCCAGAGGTCCTGCTGCAATTTAGGGAGGTGCTCCTGAAATGTGTCCAGCATTTCTTAGCATGGAAAGCAGCAGGTGAATGCTGGGCTGCTACTCCCCCATTAATTAGAGCAAGGATTAATGAACTCTCTGCAACAAAACAGGTCAGATATATTAAAAAAAATAATTGAAGGAGTGGTCAGGCATTGGAATAAATTGCCCAGGGAGGTGGTGGAGTCACTCTGGGAGTGCTCAAGAGGGGTCTGGATGTGGCACTTGGGATATAATTTAGGGGTGATGATGGTGGGGCGGGGGTGATGCTGGGACAGGATGATCCTGAAGGGCTTTTCCAAACTTTTTGATTCTGGGGAAACATTTTTGGGTATGTGAATGAGCCATGTTGAGCTCCCTGACATGTTCAGTACCAAACTTCAAACACCCACTGGCTTCTCCCTTGTCCTGGACTGGGGTGAAACAGCAAATTACATCTTTTTCTACTCCTCTTCTCTTGTCCACGAGGCAGTTTGGCAGATTTTGTTTTCTTCCAGTTGATGAAACAGGTGGCAAATATCAGCCAAGTGTCTGAAAAATGGGATCTGAACGAAATCTTCTTTCCTGCAACATCTCCCGGTGTCTGTTGACCAATAAAATTTAAGCAGATGATCAAGAAGAGATGGCAGACATTACATTTGACGTGATCTCTCTTTGTATTTTCCTTCTAATTATTTCCAGGTGCCCCTTTGGAAAAAAAAAAAAAAGTGGTTTTCATCAGCTCCTTGGCCTGGATAATTCCATAGGATTCTTCAACAAGGCTGAGACAGCTTTAGCCAAAATCTTTGTGACAATGCTCTGTGGTGAGAGTGCTGGGGAGAAGCTAGAACTGGTTTTAGGGGAGCTAGAACCAGATTTGAGGTACCTAGAACTGGTTTTAGGGCCGCTAGAACTGGTTTTATTCATGTTTATGAACATGAAATCCAAGAAAATCAGAGAGCTGGATTTCAGAACCCCTTCACTTTGTGTTATTCCTGAATTCCACACGGTTTCCACTGCTCTCTTTGCCTTCAGTGAGGATTTCCTCACAGAATATCCAAATAATAACAATTTTTGCTTGGACTACACGAGAATAAGCTACCACTGGCAGCTCTGTCACAGCTGCTTTAGACCTCAGTCTCCTGTAGGGTCATAACATCTGTTCTGCATTTAGAGAATTCCTACTAATATATTAAAAAAGACGGGATTTATTACGTGAGTGCTGACTGGTGGAGATTTTTCCACGTGCTGAAATTGGTCAGGAGGTTATCCTGAAAAAGCTAAATATAGCTATTTCGATATTTTCACCTACAGCAGCTGCTATTTTGGTCCCTCATCCCAAACCAGGCTGCACAGCAGACAATGGAATTATTCCCTTTGTTTTCAGGATTGGGCCTCAAGGATTATTGGAGTCCCTGTGCAAGGAAATCGTCTCCTGGGAGAGTTTCTAGAACCGGAATGTGAGTGGCTAGAAAAGGCCTCAAGGAAACACATGCAAGGCTTAAAATCTGATTTTTTTTTTTTTTTTTTAGAGAGAATGGACCAACTTCAAGGCAATATTTAGAAAATTTACTAAGGCCCAGGCTGGACTCTCTGGTCAGACCTAAAATGGGTGTGTTGGAGCTGCCTGATAATTCAAATACCTTGTTATTCCCAAGGGCAGGAGCAGAAATTCCCTCTGCAGCACTGAAAGGAGAGGCAGTGAGGTGGGCTCGGGCTCTGCTGCCGTGTCCCAAGGGAAAGGAGGAGAGGAAATGGCCTCAAATGGCACCAGGGGAGGCTCAGGTTGGAGATTGGAAACAATTTTTCCCTGCCAGAGGGGTGAGGCCTTGGGATGAGCTGCCCAGGGAGTGCTGGAGTCACTGTCTCTGGGAGTGCTCAGGAGGAGTCTGGATGTGGCCCTTGGGGACAGGCTTTGGGGTGATGCTGGTGGCACTGGATCGTCCTGAAGGGCTTGATGATTCTGTGATCCTTTTTGGGGATTGTGATTCAGCTGAATGAGAAGCAAGAAACTTAACTCCCACTGCCCATATCCCAAGTCTGTGACTGGATTCTGGATATTTTATGGAGCATCCTCTTCCCACTAGGTCATCATGAAAATCTGGGCTCTTTTTGCCTCCTCAAAAACGTCAGTGGGTAGGAAAAATAACTTCCCATTTGTGCTCCAGTCGGAGCCCTCAGTGCTGGAAACGCAGTTTGTGTGTGCCTCTTGTTCTCTGGGCTTTATTTGCCTTGTGGGTGGGTGGTGATGACATTTCCTACAGGAAAATACGAACTCCACAACCTTTTCCCTCTTCCCAGGCCGTCGTCATCGGTGTCGTCAGTGCTGTGGGACGTCGATGGTTTGAAGTCAGCAGATCCTCCTCCTGTCTGGGCTCCTGTCGCACCCCGGTGATCCCAGACTCCTGAGTGTCCCTCTACGCGTGACCACGGGCCCTTCTGACAACGGGAATGTTTTCCGTGAGCGCCTAAGGAAATCCTTGCTCAGGATAAACAGCTCCCCCCCCCCTTGCCTGCTGCCAGGAAGCTCTAAATAGAGTCTCTGTGCTAGGCTGAGGTTTTTTTCCCTTTTTTTATTACTCCACGTTGGAGTTCAGTCCTGAAGTCGAAGCCAGAAAATCCAAGCTGTGTTGGAACTGTTGAAAGGCCACAGACCTTGCTAAAAGTTCAGGTATTTAAAATTCCTGCGAACATGTGTTACCATTTACATGGCACGAATTTTTGGGACAGAGCTGAGACCTTCCTCTGAGAAGCCCAACTTTTCCTGGTGACAAATCCCCTGAAAAGGACCTTTCACACTTTGTGCCTCCCTCAAATCTTGATCAACTCCACCCCTGCTCACCAGTGCATGGCCAGTCCTGCTGTCATCATGAATCATGGAATCATGGAATGGTTGGGGTTGGAAAGGACCCTAAGGATCATCAAGTTCCAACCCCGCTGCCATGGACAGGGAACCTTCCAGCCTTGTATTTGCAGGAGAAAAGGTGAAGGGCCAAGCAAAGCATTGATTTTATTCTTAAAAGGCCAAACCAAACCAAAGCCCCTTTGTGATCTTTCCAGCGTGGCTCATGAATTCCAAATGCTGATATAATTGGAGAGATTGAAATCATGGAATCATGAAATCATCTTGTTCTCACCCCCTGACGTGGGCAGGGACACCTTCCACTGTCCCAGGCTGCTCCCAGCCCCAATGTCCAGCCTGGCCTTGGGCACTGCCAGGGATCCAGGGGCAGCCCCAGCTGCTCTGGGAATTCCATCCCAGCTCCTCCCCACCCTCCCAGGGAACAATTCCTTCCCAGTGTCCCATCCATCCCTGCCCTCTGGCAGAGGGAAGGTGATAATCTCAGCTATCCTGGAATATGTATTTTCCAGGGGGTTTTTTTAGGCAGTTTTCTCTCAAAATTCAGTATTTGTCAGCAGATTGGGAAAAACACAAGAAACCTGTAGAATAAGGCTTTTCCTTTAAAATTGAAAACTCTTACCTCAAATAGGAATTTCTGTGAGCAATTAATTGTGGATGACATCTCAGAACGGATAAGGGTGTTCATTTAAGGGACAAATTTCCTGGATCATTTCAGGGAGCAATGTTTGTGTTAGAAACATTCTGGCACTCGCAATGATGGCACAGAGGAAGATAACATTTAAAAATACCATACAGGTCGAAAATGCAGAGCTGTGCATCATCTCTGGTGGTAGTGAGGGTGCAAATTATCCCCTTGTGGCTGTAAGAAGATAGAAGGGCCTGGAAAACAGCAGGAATTCTGGGAATGAGAGTGAGATGAAGAGACAAGACGGGGTCGAGAGACAGAAAGGGGCCTGAGAGACAGAAAGGGATAAAAGATGTTGATGATGGTTAAGGGGTTGTGGAAGGAGGAGCAGGGAAAATGGGAGCAAGGACTTGAATGATGGGAATGAAGTGGAAATGGGAGCAGCTATGGAAAAAGTGTGATAAGAGGAAGGAGTGGCAGGGACAAAACCCTAAGGAAGGGGAGACTGGATAATAACAGCTCTGAAAAATACAGTTGGGAAACCAGTTTGTCAGGATCCCTCAGTTTTTTATTCCAGAGCTAATTCCCATTAACAGATGTTGCATCACGTTGCACAATGCCCAGATGGATTTGGTTTCCTCCACCCCGTGCCTGGCATGAAGTGTTTACTCCATGGTGGGAGAAAAAGCTGCTGCTCTGTCAGCAGAGGCCAGGAAGGAGAACCAGGAGAGGGCTGGGGGTGGTGCCTGCTCACCTGCAGCAGCCTGGGATCTCTGCTAATACCAGAACCAGGACTTATTTGAATTCCTTCCATAGGATTTTGATCTATGGAGTTATTTTCCAACACAGAGCTGGTCCTGCTGGTGTAGATCATCCCAGCACAGTATTGCTTGCAGGTGTCCTGGTTTTTCAGAGTTTTCAGTCCCATACGATGGTGGAAGACCTCTGGTGTTTTCCCTAAATTCAGCCCTGGGTCAACTTCAGGTGGAAATCCCTGACTGCTTACAGAGAGGATTGGGTGCAGCATCAAAAAACCCAACCAAAAACAATTAAAAAAAGAAACATCTAAGTCTGCCTTTCGTGCCCTGTGGTGTTTATTTTGCCCAACCACACTTGAAAATTAAAAGAATACGTGAGGACCAAGATTAGTGGGAAAAAGGATTGGACTAAAGAAGTGTCAGACAGGAGATGCCTAAAAAATCTCATGGTTTGGAACTTTCAGTGAATTCTCAAAGCCTCAGTGCAGGTTTTTTTGTCAGGGCAGGTAATTATCTCCCCAAACAGTCATCAAGTGTCACGATAATGGCACTGCCTCCTGGAGAAAATCCAGGTGAGCCTTTTCTTGGGAAGGGGCATAAAAAGCTTCCGACATCCTTGGTTTCGGGGATAGCAACAAACGCCGGTCTTGTGGAAACATTTCATTTTAATTCCACAAGATCCTCTTAGGTAAACACTGCAACACATTGAATCCATTTTTCAAACCAACTTGTAAAGCCAGAAAATCCCCCAGCCTCTGATAGGCAGCAGCATTAATTGCCAGGAGCACAAAGAGGCATTTAAACATTGGAGCATTTTGGCAAAAACACAAATGACTTCTTTTCCTTCCCTGCCCTTGAAAATAGCTCTGCTCAACTCTGGGCTTCCTATGATGGAGGGTTCACCATTAATCACCTTTATGACATCTCATATGTGGAGAGATCCGTGGGTCTAATCAGCCACTTTCCTGAGGAAATTGGCCAAATCCCGGCGCTTTGAGGCGGGAGGCGGGGGATGAATCACAACAACTTTGCTATTCAGACAAATCCCTTTTCAAGTGCCCTTAGAGCTGGTGGATTTTTTTTCCCCTCATATACAGTGAAGACAGCCCCACAGGAAACAATAACAGTTTAATCTCTGGAAAAATTTCCTTCCTGCACTGCAGCAGCTTTTCAGACAGGTACTCCAAGCCAAGGAAAATTAACAACAACCCATGCCAAGAGCTGCTGTTGTTGCCTTTTAGTCTGTCCCTTCCCTTCCCTGGGAGTGACAACCAGGAAAGACTCATCCACTCACCAACCCCCCTCTGATCTACAACTTTCCAGGCATTAATGACAATCCCCAGCCTGGAGAATTCCTGCTCATGGAGAAGGGAGGACACAGAGGATCCTGCAAATGCTTCCTGTGGTGCCCCCACCATGAACAGCCCCAGTGATTCACATCCCGGCCCACAAACTGTGTTTGGAACCTCCCACGAGCCCTAAGAAGGATTTCCAGGGTTTTTAGGAGTTGTGTGTTGCAGGATTATTTCCTCTGGAGTTTTCCTTCCTTTGACTTTAAATCCTTTCTTGCTTATCATGGAGCGTGGAGGAAGAAATGGAGTTTATTTTATTGGTGTGAGTCAGGGCTCGGCATCATCATGTGGAGTTTTGTTTTGCTTGGGATTTCATCGGGTTTGGGTTTTTCTTTACCCAAGCCAGGCTTGGTTTTGGATTTGTGCCCCAGTGGCACAAGAGGGGAACACGGAGCCTGAGGCAGAGAAGGAAATGAGGAATTGCCCCCAGCCCAAACCAGTTTGCCTTTTTCCTTGCCTGCTTCCACTGCCTGTTACATTGAGCTCAGGATCACTCTTGGAACCAGATTCCAATGTTTCCACCTCTGCAGTGCTGTGAAGGAGGTGTGAGGTAAACAGTTGATGTAGAGCCCTCTGCACACACCACATCCAGGGAGGTGGATCCAGCAGTGCAGGGATAAGGGAAGGACAGGAGGGCCAGGGAAAAATTTTCTGCAAGTGTGTGACATTTCTGTCCCTGTGCTCAGGTGAGAGCCCACCTGCAGAGCTGCCCCAGCCC
>NW_024580950.1:22478-47072 GCF_017639235.1 Corvus kubaryi
GGACATTGGGGCTTGGAGCAGCCTGGGACAGTGGGAGGTGTCCCTGCAGGGGGCAGAGCTGGATGAGCTTTGAATCAAGGATTTTTTGATCCTTGCAGCCCAAACCATCCTGGGATTCCACGACATCAGAGGGAGTGGATGGAGAGAGCTGCGCTTCCCTGGCATATCCATCCTCCATCATCTGGGATCATCCTGGCCCTTCCTCCCCCATCCCAGACAGACCAGCTGGAGTTTCCTTGTTCTGAGCAGAGTTTGTTGAACAGAGACCAACAAAGTCCTTCTTGTTCCAACCCAGGCACCGCCTCTGCCAAATCTGCAGCTGCGTCCCCTCTCCAAAGCCACAGAGTTTTGGGTGACCATCAATACCTCAGCTGATGACAATAAATAGACACAGAATCCCTGAGCTCTCTGGCAAACAAAAAGGAGCTGCCTCGTGTCACTGTCAAACAACAAATGATTTCCGTTCACCCCGAGCTTTGAGTGAATTTCAATCGCAGGCTTAAAGAATCAGCCTTGGTTCCCCCAGGGGAATTTGGGGCTCTTTTCAGTGGTCAGCAAAAGGAAGGCCCAGACTGTTCATTAATATTTTAAAAAGCCAAACACCAAAATGACACGAGGGATGATGGATTTTCTGTGCTGCCTTTACATTAAAGCAAAGCAATCAGGACTTTCGAGCTGAGGATCAGTTAAAGGAAAGCTCCCTCAGATCCCAGCAGGGCTTCTGGGATCACAGTTCTTTCTCCTACACCGGTGGCTGGATCCTCCACTGGTTTTTTTCCTGGTGCTTCCCTGACTGGGCTTTGAACTCTCCAAGGTGTCAGCCCTGCCTCTCGAGAGCAGAAGTTGTCATATTTGGAATTAGACCCCTTAAAAAGGATGGGAGATCCTCATTCAGCAGCAGCTGACAGCAGCCGTGCCTGCAGACATCACCCAGCTCCAGGCTCAGCCCTTCTGGTCCAGACTGCTCTGTCCATCCCACAAAGCGATTCCTTAACCCTGAAAATCTGGATTCTTCCATCAGTGGGCCTCCACATCCATCTGGACCCTTGGTTCATGCAGAGTCCAGCTGGCTGGGAGGGTGGAAGAACTCAAGGGTCGCATTAGAGGGTTTTTCTGTGTGGGTTCAACATGGGATCTTCTAGGAAGGAAAATATCAGTGGCAATGATTTAACATCAAATAGATGTGTCTGAGGCCACAATTTTAGGCAGGAATTCCCAGATTTTCTTTATTAAGAAGTAAGTGTTTTCTAGTAATTGAGCAACTCTTTCCTCATATTAATATAAAGATTGCTTTGTGTAAGTCCAAACTCTGAATATTTTTCAGTTTTTTTACATATTTTTGTGATAACATTTTTGCAGGGTGAAAATATTGGCTTTAAATTCCTGAAGTGTTCCTGGCAGAATCAAGAACCTGACACTTCTCCATGTACTTGTTTAATGAGCTAGAGATGGGCAGGCATCAAGACAGATGTTCCCCAGATTTGGAATGGAATTTATTCCATACAAAAGTTGATGGCTGGAAAACCATGGAATTTTGTGACAGCACGTGACTGAGACTTTGTGGTGAAAATATCATTTCTTAACCTGAGATCCCTTAAAGGGTTAATCCACACAGGAATAAAGAACATGCTGATTGTGTCTGTACCAGAAAATGTAAAGAGGGATTTTTTTAAAATTATAAAATACATGTTTATGGTCATAATTACTCGAATTTCAGGCAGTGTTATGGAAACAATTCCAAGATTCTATTTAAGACTGGAAATTCACGTTTGACACAGATGGATTTGAGGTTCTTGATGGTCAGCCTGAGACTATTTGAGACTCTGGAAGAAAACTGTGGATATGGGCACCTTCGCTTGGAGAGGCAACGAGCACTTTGTGGCACTAAAATCTCACCTTGACAGTAAAACCATAAGTGAAGAAACAGAGGAAGAAGGAAAGGAAGATTTTTTTGTGAAAAAGTTTTGCTATGAGGGGAAATCAGAAGATTGTAAATGAGCTGAACGAAGTCAGGTTGCTTTCCTAGAGAAATAAGTTGGTTTGTTTAATAATGGAGGGGTTGGTTTAGCCCTAGGCTGCCCCAAAAAAATCCAAATTTAAAATTATGGCCTCATTTACTAATTCAATCTTGGAAGATGCTTATGGAGTTTAATCCTTTAGTGTCTTTCTTAGCAGGAAAACCACGAGCCAGGTTTATGGTTTTTTTTAATATTTCTATGTATTTTTGAGTTTCCAAAGGACACCCTAGGCAGGATTCCCTTCAGTGTCCCACAGGAAGTGTTTTTGGGGTGTTTTGTATCACCATGTCCTTTCCATGGAGCAATTTTGGGGCAAGTTCCACTCTCCATCTCCAAACCTAAAATCCAGCCTACCAGAAAAGCTCGGTTTCAATGCTAACTCCCTTGATTTTTTGGTTTAATCATGGAAATCTTCATTATGCTCCTATCACTTCTTCCATAAGAAGAAGAGAACGATGCGAAATTTCAGCGGGTGAAAAGATGGATGCCTTTGTCCCAGCGTATTTCCCGAGAAATGGATGGAAGAGCTTCCCAGGGAGGATAAATTGCCCAATTAGCAAACATCATGCAGAGGACACTTCTCCAGATTGCAGATGCCGTAATCTGACGGGAAACTCTCCATCTCCAAACAGGGACATGATGGAGCTCTCATTATTCTGCCGTTGGAGGAGCTGATAAATGAAACTGGCCAGGCCCAAAATATGCAGAGGATCTCGCAGGCAGCCGATCCTGAATCTCGGATCAATAGGGTTTAATATTTCACCAGCAATCATACATTTGAAAATCAATGCTGTCAGGGTTGGTAATGCTCTGCTAGAGGAGACTGAAGGCAAACAGTCAGGGATGGGCGAAAAGCTGCTCCTGAAGTTTTGGCTGCTTGTGCAAAGGAATGAAAACTCTTTCACACAGTGATGTAAAAATGGAGGTTTGGAGTTTTCTAACCAGAGGAGAGAAGCAGAGACATGGCAAAACACAAGGAAGAGCAGGGAAATATTTGAGGTACGGAGATTTCTCTGGAAAGGAGCTGTTCGGGGGAAAAAAAACTTGTTACAGCTGTTCAAATCTTGTTATAGGTGGTCAAAAATTGCTAAAGGTGTTCCAAACTCGAGGCACTGACCCACGTTTCTTCCCTGTGAGGGTGGGGAGGCCCTGGCACAGGTTGCCTAGAAAAGCTGTGCCTGTCTCATCCCTGGAATTGTTCAAGGTTGGTTCTTTCCTTGTTTTTCTTCATTTCCTGTTTTCTCAGTTCCCTTCTCAGCTCCAACTCTTCTGTTTAGCCCGACTTTGCCAGAGAACATAGGAGAGCTTAAATATATTAATATCCATGGGCTTCTTTCCCACAGGGAAAAGCCATTTTTAATAAGTGTCCGTTAAAATATGATTTATTTGCATCCCTGTAGAAAAATAGGATGGTCCTGATGATTTCTGGCCTTGTTGCAGTGATGTTTCTGCTTGCAGAAGTGTAGGAAAATTAAATCAGCCTTTGTTTGCATGTAGATTTACTTAGTCTTGAGACTAAAGATGGGGATTACAGAGCACAGTTCATGGAATGATGGAGAGATGCAGGATTAAGGGAAATAAAGGGATTAAGGCAAATAAATGAAAGGTTATGACAAGAAAATTGTGCCTTGCACCTCACCTGACCCGTGAATTTTACTGACTCTGGTGTTTGAGCCTCATTTCCTCATGGGAAGTGAAGAGAATGCTAAAATGAAGCATGGTGGTGGTTCCTGGCCTCTGGAATGTGATTATCCACGCCCAAAAATGGTGAGTCTTGTTGGAATTGCCTTTAGTTTGATTCCAGGTGATTCTCAGCCACAGCTCAGGGTTAGGATGGGAAGGGAAGGGGGATCCTTCTGCCTCCCAGGAAAACTGAGGATGGGCCTCTTTTCCATCGGCTTTCATGACCCCAAACAGGCTCCCAAACACCCCTCCCACCACTGCCCTCCCCCAGTGTCCAAAAGGATCTTTAGAAGGACCACTCTGGCTATTTTTTTGGGACTCAGATCAACAAAAACAACAAAAAAAAGCACAAAAATTATAGTGACAGGACATTTTAGAGTCCCGGTCATGGCAACTTCCAGGCTTTGCCTGATGAGGGACAGGGAAGGGTCCCAAGGACTGAATCCTGCCTGGAATTGCTTTGTTTGGAACAATGAGGTCAGCCCAGAGTGTGGCTACAAAAAAAACCCCACCAAAAGCTGACGTGGGTGTGCCATAAAGAAAACACCAATAATCAGCATTTCCAGGGCAGAATTCCTTCAAACTCTTCCCTTAATCCCCTTGGATCAGCCAGACAAGGAATCTGTCTGGAAGAGCAAAGCCAGAACATGAAGGACATTAGTGATTAGAACTCAGGGAAAATCCAAGATTTCAGCTCTTTCCTGGTGGTGTTTCCCATCCCACATCCCTGGATCCCACCTGCCTTTCCACAGGGATTTGTGATAAACCAAGGCATATCAAGATCTCTCCCCTTGTGTCTTTTCTGACTGATAAATTCTTAATTACTTCCAGAATGTCTTGCTGTTTGTCCTTGCTCATTTCCATTTTTATTTGGTTCGCTAAAATTCATCTTGGCAGCGTCCTTGTAACCTCTCAGCAACCCAAACATTCTCCTTTCATCCACATTCATTATCACCTCTCTTTAATTAGTTCCTGATGGCTCTTTTAGAATCTTTATCTGCCTTTATTACCTAATAACTTCTCCTACAGCACCTAAAGCAGATGTTTTCCTGAAACATGAATTGACTGAAAACGGAATAAATCAGCCAGCACATCATGGGAGAGGCACTGGATGAGCCTGGAGTGATTCCCTTTCCCAGTGCCACGTCGATGTAATAACATCGGCAATTTTCTTTCAAGACTTTAATTATTCTTCCCTTCGAAATTTGTCTCAAAACTCTGCATGTGGTTAAGTCGGGCTAATGAGCAGGGAGATACCTGAGTCAGAAGGGGAGGAATTCCTCAGGTGCTACATTTGTTGTTCTCTGTGGATTTGCTCTAATCCCTGATCTGACAGATTTATTAAAAACCCTTCCTAACCATGTCCAACTGTCTGGAATTCTGCCTCGTTCTCCTTTGGAATTCTGGGATGGACCTTGCAATGATCCTGGAGGATCTGAAGAATTTTGTATCTTGTTTTCATCTCAAACAGTGGCCATTTCTTTTCATTTTCACTGGCTAGCCTTCATTTTCCAATCTTCCGTATTAAATGACCCTTAGTGAATGTAAAGCAAATTATTATTTGGAATATTTGGAATATTTGGAATATTTGGAGTATTTGGAATATTTGGAGTATTTGGAAAATTAAAATATTTTAAATAAGTTTAATACTTTAATACTTTAATATTTTGAATATTTTGAATATATTGAATATTTTAAATATTTTAATATTTTACTATTATATTTTAATATTTTAAAATATTAATATTGTTATATTTTCAATATTTTAATAGTTTAATATTTTTAATATTTTTACTATTTTTAATATTTTAATGCTTTTATAACTTTAATATATTTAATATTTTTAATTTTGAAATTTTAAATTTTTTTTTAGCTCATCTGCATTACATTAAATCCCTAATCCCTCCCCAATTTTGCAATTGGCATTGCTCCTCTCCTCACCACCCTGCACTCTTCTTTTATTTCAATAACTGAAGAAAGTTTTGTCGTTCTCCTTTCCTTCAGAAAATTTAACTAAACTCGGAATTTTGGCAGCTCTCTCTTCATCCCTGTGCCTCCTGAATTCTGTGATGGAGCTGCCTGGGCTTCTGTCTCTTTTTTCTTCCTTTCCTGTCTGTGTCAAGCTCTTTATCCACAATTTTTTGTGGAGTTCCAGGGTTCTCAGGGAGGAGGGTGCTTGGATTCCTCTGCCCTGCTCGTCCCATTTATATGATGTTAACTCATATCACAGAATCATGGAACGGTTTGCCTTGGAGATTGATGGGAATTAATGGGTAATTACAGTCAGGTCTTCATTGAGATCCTCTGATCTCCTGTGATTCGATGAAGATCCAAACGTTCTTGGATTTTTTGTCTCCAGAAAAAAAATGAAAAGTGATCCCTGAATGCAAATCATCTCCAACAGCTCCAGATCAGACGGTTGTTGTTATTGAGGTCAAGGGAGTCAAGGAAGAGCTTGCTGGGTGCAGAAAAGCTGGGACTGGGGAAGAGAGGAATCATTTAATACAACGTTGCTGAATCAGGAAAAATAATTTCCTCCAAAATCAGGTACTCCCAAAAGGAACTCTGTGGTCAAGAACCTGCTCAGGACATTTCATCCACCAAATCCATCCCCAGGCCTCAAAACACCACAAACCTCTTCTTTTTTCCAATTAAAAATAGTGAAAATGAAGAATAATTGTCTTTTGCCCGGATACTGCAGCAAAGGCAGCGAGAGCCCCATACCCACTTCACAGGACCTGAATGAGGCAAGAGAAATCCCTCAAGGCATTTCCTCTGAGGACAGAATCCCAGGAGAGCTAATCCTACAACAGGGCACGTCAGAGAGGGGAAGAGATTTTGTCCAACTCATCCATTGGCCGGGCTTGCAAAAGCCTGACATGCTTAGACCCAGCTTGGGTGGCTTCTGCAAACAGGGAGGCCTGGGGTTAAAATACTTTTAGTTTTCTTTGCCTGCTGTGCAGTCCAAACTCTCCAGGCCTCACATCCATGGGATTGTGATTCATACAAAGCCAAGATCTCGTGGATCTCACCTTTCTAAGCCCAGCTTTAATGGTGAGCTGGTTTTGCCTTTTTGTCCCTCGAGACCAGACTGTTGGGAACAAATCCTTTTAAGCTTTATTGCTCTTGTGCTCCCATTGTTTCCTTGTCAGAACTTCCCTTTGACAGTGGCTGCTTCTCCCTAAAAGCCTCCGACTCTCCGAGGCTGGACCAGCAGGCTCCATCACAGCATTTCCCTCTTGTAATTGCCTCGGGGCCAATTCCTTCTAAAAGAATTAAAAATGCAAATCCAATCTCATAATTGTGTAATATGATCAAGCTGGCAGCTGGATCAATAGCAGCCCTCAGCGTCGATAAGGCAGCTCCCAGGCCCGTTTGTCAGAGCTGGCCAACGTCACTTTGTCACTGCTGCTGGGGTCCTTCCCCCTCGATGAGAGATGACATTTTATTAGTGCCTTCCTATCAATCAACTTGCATTTTGGCATCATGGAAATTCCTCCTGCCGTCCTGCTGCTGCCTGGGTTTCTTTGGGAGCTGGGAGAAGGAGCCTGGTGGGCTTTGGCTTCTCCAGGCTGTCACAGCCCGACCAGGGACCGGGACTGACAATAACACACTGGGGTATCTTCATTTTCTAGCCACAAATGACACGGGGTTACTGGCAAAGGGAAGCACTGTGGAAAAGGAAACCTGGGAATCAATGAGTGAATTCCCGCTGGTGCTTGAGCTGTTGGGTTCTCTCTAAATGAAAGGCTTAATATGAGATAAACTTCCCACCCCTGAGCCTCAAAACCCCCTCCAGACAGTCCTTTCTTACTCAATAATGCCCCCAAAGAAGAGTGTTTTGGAATAAGGTCTCCTGGTCCAAAATGTGGACGGATCAGAAGACGCAAAAATTGAATTAACAGTGACGTTGTTCCTCCCTGCCCAGCCACAACCACAAAAACTGAAAAAACAAATATCATCTCAGGGTGAAATATGAAGATAATGGCCCAGTCTGCCCAGACTCTTCTGTATCTCTTCAGCCCCCACAGCATTTTGGGAAAAGGAATAAAAATCCCTAACTCAGAGATCATTCCAGTGGTAGCAAAAGATTCAGGTGGCCTTTTGGGAGATCCAAGCATTAGTCAGATGTGCAGGAATAGGGAACAGAAAGGAGGGGAAAAGCTTTGAATGTCCAGAGCAGCTGGGGCTGCCCCTGGATCCCTGGCAGTGCCCAAGGCCAGGCTGGACATTGGGGCTTGGAACAGCCTGGGACAGTGGGAGGTGTCCCTGCCCATGGCAGGGGTGGGATGGGATGGGCTTTAAGGTCCTTTCCAACCCAAACCATTCCCTGATTCCATGATTGTATATTAAAAACTTATTGGTGTATTTATGGACACCTCCCGTAGTTTCTATTTTGGACATGAAGCAAGTGTATCCAAAAGAAGGAAGGGAGCTGGGGAAGGGGCTGGAAAACACATCCTGGCAGGAGCAGCTCAGAGAGCTGGGAAAGGGGCTCAGCCTGGAGCAGAGGAGGCTCAGGGGGGACCTTGTGGCTCTGCACAAGTCCCTGACAGGAGGGGGCAGGGACAGGAGGAGAGGAAATGGCCTCAAATGGCACCAGGGGAGGCTCAGGTTGGAGATTGGAAACAATTTTTCCCTGCCAGAGTGGTGAGGCCTTGGGATGAGCTGCCCAGGGAGTGCTGGAGTCACTGTCTCTGGGAGTGCTCAGGAGGAGTCTGGATGTGGCCCTTGGGGACAGGCTTTGGGGTGCTGCTGGTGCTGCTGGGGTGGCACTGGGTGATCCTGGAGGGCTCTTCCAGCCTTGATGATTCCATGACTCCTGGGAATGCTCTTCTGTCCTGTCTTTCCCAGCTGATCCACAGCAAGAAACGGCTACAGAAATCAGCTGCCCAAAAAATCGAAAGCGTGAACAGGATAAATGGAATTCATACACAAATGCACAGAGGCAGAACAGCATCAACACCCACAAAATAAAGACATTTCATTCGCAATCAACTCCCACCAAGGGAATTTTTGCTGATGTTGGCCAGAGAGTAAAAATTCAGTGTCATGAAAATATAAAGGTTCCAGCAATGTTTTTGTTCCCCACTGGAATGAAAACAAAACTTAAGGAACATTTTTCTTAGTTGGAATTGGGTCAAAAATTACCATTTTTTTGTATTGAGAAGCTCCAGATTTTGGTGCAGGCCTCAAGACAGAAACCCTGACCTTCAGAAAAGTTGGTCAAACCCAATAAATCTCCACAGAATATTCCAGCCTTGATAAACACCATATTTTAATGCAATGACATTCTGTTGAGAATATTCCAGCCACTTTGAGCTGTGGCCTGGGTGAGATTGGGCAATTTGGAGTTATTAATATTGCTAAATCTTCCTTTTCAAAGGCCACCACGTCTCTTGATGATCACTGGACATAAGGAATTAATAATTTAGGACTGGGGAGAGGGTGGGGGGTTGTGGTGTGGTTTATTAGACCCAGGCATAGGGTTGTAATAAAGCTGCCCACAGGCAGGTCATAAATCATATTTTTTGTTGTTTTTACTGTATTATTTTAAAAAGAGGAGCACCCCAGCTCAGCTGGCTGCAAGTTCCCATCCCAGATGGCGACTGGGGCTCCCTGGATGAGCCCCTGGGCAGCAGGACTGGGACAGCCTGAGCCCCATCTTCCTTTGTGGAGCTCCTTGGGATGGGACAGGGTGGTGGGAGAAGGCATCACCTCACCTGTGAGTTGGTGGATGTGTCCCAAATTGTCCTTTTCCTTGGTCCAGGCTCCCAGCAGGCTTCCAAAAGTATCCGTGTTGGGATGTGGTGCTTAATCCCAGCATGGAAATTGTTCCCTGGTCATGGAATCCCAGAATGGTTTGGGTTGGAAGGTGTGGGAACCCAGAATACAGAGAATACTTCTCTGTCTGTTTTGAAGGGTTCTACCCCCCTGGACAACACTGGTTTTGACCTTCGTCCATGGAGAAAATTGCCTAGCCTCTGGGAAGAACTAGAATCTACAAGGGTGTGAATTAGGAGATAGAATATTATTATCTATTATATATATAATAATAATAATAAATTATTATTATTTATCATTATTATTATTAGATTGCCACAGGGTGAAAAATTTAGAGGTTTTGGGTTTATTAATATAGTTAGATAAAAGCAAAAACCATCAAAATGCAGGATTGTTGTTGTTGGTCTCCAGACCTTCTTCTTCTTCATCATCTACTCCATATTCTGTGGCAGAAGTAGTCTGGGATGATTGGATAAAGAATTCTGCAGTTCCTGCCTGTGTGACTAGATGATTTATTAGACATTGGTAGAAAAGTGAAAATACCTTGTGTTTTAAGTTTTCATTGGGTGATTTACCTTTAAAAAGGCTGTCAAATCTTGATAATTCGGCTTTTGCTGCATTCTCTACTTCATGCTATGTCTGGGTCACGCCAGTGGCTTGTGCTTCTCTGATAAGACTTAATAAACAGCTACAGAAGAAAGAGAGAGAAGGCCAAAAGTCCCGCTCATCTCTGACTCCTGGCACAGACTCTAAAAAGCCTCCTCCACCAGAGGAGACACAATTAAGGTGCTAATTGCATCAGAAGACGACTTAAAGCCCATCCAGTGCCACCCCTGCCATGGCAGGGACACCTCCCACTGTGCCAGGCTGCTCCCAGCCCCAATGTCCAGCCTGGCCTTGGGCACTGCCAGGGATCCAGGGGCAGCCCCAGCTGCTCTGGGCACCCTGTGCCAGGGCCTGCCCACCCTGCCAGGGAACAATTCCTGCCCAATCTCCCATCCAGCCCTGCCCTCTGGCACTGGGAAGCCATTCCCTGGCTCCTGGCCCTCCAGCCCTTGTCCCCAGTCCCTCTCCAGCTCTCCTGGAGCCCCTTTAGGCCCTGCAAGGGGCTCTGAGCTCTCCCTGGATCCTTCTCTTCTCCAGGCTGGACAGCTCCAGCTCTCCCAGCCTGGCTCCAGAACAGAGAATTCCATGATCCTGTGAAAGAAGAGATTAAACAAGAGTTTTCCGTGGCACTCCTTCCGTGTGGTGTCACCTTGTCAGCTTTCCTGGCCCTGCAGACCCATCCATTCTGGAAAGGCCATGCACTTCACTCCTCTCCCAGCTTCCCACCCAACAACTCCTGTGCCAAGCTTTCCTCAGGAAAAGCAGTCTGGGTGTAGGATATGATTGGTGAGCCCTGCTTTGATCACCAGGAGTTCACACAGTGAGCTCACTGCGAGGCATTCTCCTTAAATGCCTGTAAAACACCAGCGTGACACAGGAACAGCAGAATGTTTCCCTCTTCATTGTGCTACAAGTTAATTTGTAGGCATTTACTGCAGCTTGAAACACTCGCATTTGCGCTGCAGGAAGAAGAAGGTTAATTCAGATTTTTTAATTTTTTGTAATTAATTATTGATGATTCAGATCAGGAGCCATTTATCAGCTCCTTATTCTACAAACAGTTCTCAGCCTAAGGGGGTGTGTGGTCCACGTAGACATGGAGAAATCATTTATTCGGCCAAGAAATCGTCATGAGGGAAGGGATTTTGCCTTTTGCACCTTGGATTTTCAAAAGCAGGGAAGCTGAGCTGTTGTCAAGCCTCATCTGGCTCCAAATTGTGTTGTTGTAGTGCTCCTCTACAAGTCACATGGAGCACTTGTTCCCTGTTGATAGCACGGAGCAGATAATTGCCCTGACAGATTTAGAGGGATCAGGCAGAGTTGAGAGCCAGAGGGTTATGGAGGAGGAAAGGAGGAGGCTGTGGTTTTACTGGCAAGGAGAAACCACAGGGAGACAGCCTTTCCCTGGGTTTGGAAGCCACCAGCCATTCACACCTTGGGAATGTTCCTCCAGGGTTTGTGTGAGCTCCCCCTTCCACCACAGCTCCCAAAAACCAAGTGGTTTTAGCAACCCACCAGCTTTGGAATTCTGGCTGCACATCTGTGATCAAAAGCTGGGCAAAGAGAAAAATCCAAGCCCTCTTTGCTGGTGATTTCCACACCTGAGCATGCAGGAGCAGCAGGGACAGGGTGACATCAAATCATGGAATGGTTTGGGATGGAAGGGACCTTAAAGCCCATCCAGCTCCAACCCCGACACCTCCCACTGTCCCAGGCTGCTCCCAGCCCCAATGTCCAGCCTGGCCTTGGGCACTGCCAGGGATCCAGGGGCAGCCCCAGCTGCTCTGGGCACCCTGTGCCAGGGCCTGCCCACCCTCCCAGGGAACAATTCCTGCCCAAGATCCCACCCAGCCCTGCCCTCCTTCAGTCTGAACCCCCTGGCACAAATGGTTCCCTGGCTCATGAGTTGAGACTGGCAACGCCCCCAGTTTTCTCTCTTTGTACAACAGTTCAGGGGAAATGTTTCAGGTGAGATTTCAGGTGGTTTATAACACAAATTATATCTATTATCTATATAATATTTTGGCTTAAAATAGGGACAGGAACACCCAGAGGCAAACATGAGGTGAAGGTGGTTTTTGGCTAAAAAGGAAGGTTCTGTGTTGGCGTCAAGGAATTGGTCATTATGAGCTTCTCCTGAGAAAACTGTGGGAATTTTATGGATTTTGGTTAAACTTAGAGATTTGATTCCCAGCTGAAACTGGACCTGGCTTTGGCCTTGTCAGGGCTGCATTGGTGAGAAGGTGAAATGAGCTGTTCCCACAAATTATGGGAGAAAATCCGAGCAATTGTTGAGAGAGAAAACTGGATTTTTAAAGGGCAATATTAAACATCTTCTTGTCAGTTATCCATACGTTCCAGGAATTTGCGGAATTTGTGTAAGTTTGAATCTTTCTGAGGCATTTTGGAGTCCTTTCACAAATCTGATCATTGAAGCAAATTGGGACGAGGAGATTTGGCCTCAAATACTTGGAGGCTTCTCTGGTGCTGCAAACAGAACCCAGACACAGTTAAAATCCTGTTGAATTAAATTTTTTCTCTGCTGGGTAAAGTGCCAAAAAATGATGACTATAAAACCTTTGGTCATTCAAGTCCTGTAAGTCCCAGTCAATAATTTTATAGCCTTTCAACTCTTCTGCTCTTAGCACAACTTAAAAGCTTCGGAGTGAAAACATCACCTAACAAGTGCTCCTGCTATAACAAGACTATTACTTCCATTGATTTTCCAAGAGGAAAACCCCCAGCTAAAATTCCAGAAGGAGATGAATACAACTGCCTTTTAATAATATTAACTTTCTGGAAATCAATAGTTTCTCTCATTTTACACCATACTTTGCTACACCCCAGCCATTGTACAAGTCATGAGAATCGATGAAGAGCCTGTGGATCTGCAAGGACCTTTCCAAAGGCTGGTGTAAGGGACAAGGATTAGTTAAGTCTGGCCTGGAATGCCAGAGTTTAAGTTTAAGCTCCAACAACAGCACAGCGCTGCTGGTGGTTCCATATCCAGAGGGATTTTGGGATACAAATGGTTGGGTTTGGTCCTGATGATGATGGATGTGTGAGGATGGAAAGGACATTGGGGTTCCCCAGGTCCAAATCTTCAAGCAGAGCCACCCACAGCCAGTTTCAGGTCCAGACTTGAGTATCCCCATGGATGGGCACTCCACAATTTCCCTCTGCATCCCGTGCCAGTCCTCAGTTCCTGCCAGGACAACTGTTCCCTGATGTTCCTGTGCCTCCCTTTGGACAATTTTCACGCCCTCCTTTCTTAAAGCCGTTAACATTGAATTTATTTCATTTTTCATTTTATTTCCTTCATTTATGAGCACGTGCAGGCAGCCCAGGGACATTAATTACCAACACAGGCCGATGGGAAACCTGGGATAAGGATATTCCAACATCCGAGGGAGGCCAGGCAACCAGGACATGTTATGGCTTTTCCAGCTGTCCTGAAGAAACTCCAGGGCCTGGGATCCTGCAATCACTATCCCAGGTTGCTCCAAGCCCTGTCCAACCTGGCCTTGGGCACTTCCAGGGATGGGGGTTTCCACAACCTCTCTGGGCAACCACATTAATCACCCAAAATTTGGTGTCCCTCTGCAATTCCACCTCCAGGGTCCATCTGGTTCTGTTGGAAAATCAGCTCTAGAAAAACAGCTGGAAAATTTCAGCTCCAGTACCTTGTGTCCCCTTCCTCTTCTCCTTGATGGAAAAAACCCACTTTGTGGGATGGGTTACTCTGGGGGCAGAACCTACACCTGATTGTAAATAAATATTGGAAAAATAAAATGTATTTATTTATGGGGCTGGATCGAAGTTATCTTTATTCCAACCCAAGCCTTTCCATGACTTCAAATCCACAATTAAATAAAATTGCATTTGATCACCAGGTGTCTTCTGGAGTGTTTTTATCTCCTTTCCCTCTTAGTCTGAGCTAAATCCAGCATATCCTTGGCCGTGTTAAAATATTCCTGTGCTGAAACATAAAGAAATCCCAGGGTTGTTGTGAGATTTCCCTGTAGGAGCAATAAGGAGGAAACTTTTACTTCTCCATGCTTTCCTTCCAATTAATTATGTTGATACAAAAGTTTGGTTAAAATAGGTTTTCTTCAGAGAAAGCTGCTTTAAAGCTGGAGATGGTCATGATTATCAGACTGGGAGAACTTTAAAAATAATGCATTTAAAATTTCTCTGAGGAAAGAATTTTCCTGTCTTGGATATTTCTGTTTTGGATGAAAGTCTTTTTGCCAAACAAAATCCCTGACTTTTGATCAATCCTACAAGGAAGCTTTGTCAGCTCCAGCAGTGAGGACAGAGACCTAAAAATCAAGGCCTAGAAAACATGAAATGCAAAATATTCCTCATTTCCAGGCATAAATTATCTGCCTGGGGATAAACTGTTAATTTGGATATTGTTAGGATTTTCCAAGTGTTCCCTTGCTCTTTCTACACACCAGCAGAAGCTGCTTCCTGCTTCCAATTCCAGAGTCTTCCTTCCTTAACATGGCCTTGCTGTTCAGATGTTTTTTGGGGACAAGGGGTTGGCGTGAAGAAATTATTTAATAAGAAGAACAAATTATTTGTGTCCCAAGAGATTCTCAAAGAAAAAAACCCCTCTGGTGTTTTCTGCAAGAACACTGTGGGCTGCTTTCACCCCTTCTGAGGAAAAGAATCTAATAAAAAAGAATTCTCAAGACTGGATGAAGAGCAGCCCAAGAGCCAGAGCCAGTGAGAGTCCACCCAAAAGCTTTTTTGGTTTTTGTGTTATCAATGTTCGCTCATTTTTCTTAATTTTTCACCAGCATTCCTGGGGTTTTCCCTGCATTGTCCCTACTGCAGCTTGTGAAATCACAAGGACGTGCCAGTCCCTTTAGGATTTCTTAGTTATTACCCTCTCCAAAACAGATCCAAGCATTTTTCCTTTGCATTCCTGCCTGTACAGATGTGCTGCAGGAGTCTCTCAGCCTGGAGGATGTGGCACAACGGGTGAGGGGAAAACCCCATTTATGGCCTTAAATTGCACCAGGCGAGGTTCAGATTCGTTAGGAAAGAAATGTAATCCCTCAAGAGTGCTCAGGAATTGGAATGAGTTGCCCAGGGAGGTGGTGGAATCACTGGAAGTGTTCAGGAGTTTGGATGTGGCACTTGGGGTGGTGATGGTGGGACTGGATGATCCTGAAGGGCTCTGTCCACCCTTGAATCCTTGACTCTGGGATTCTGGGATGAGTGGTGCCAGGCTGTGATGTGCCACAGGCATCTCCCAGTGCTGGTGGAGAGGCTGGATTTCATCCAGGTGCTCAGAGCAGCTGCCTTTCCCCACACTTGCTACAGGGAACTGTGGTGGGGTTAAAGCTCTGCTAAAATTCCTGCAGAGCCCCAAATCCCAACTCCACTGCTTTTAGGGAGGGTTTAGGCAGCTGGGATTGACAGGGGTTAGGGACAGCCTGGGCTTCATGGGAATGCTCTGTGTGGCTGAAATTTTGGCACCTGTGAGGACACACAAACACACACAAAGTGAACTTCTCCCTCTGTCCAGCTCCAAAAGACGCCGCTCCCCAAACGAACGATTAATGCCTGAAAAAAGCCTGAAAAATGGCTCTCCCTTTGACCTTTCTAAGGTTTGTCATTTAGTTGACATACCCATTACCTCCAAAATCAAATGTGTTTGTCTAAACATTATTCTGATGTTTGCTTTGGGCCCCAAAGGTCAGACAGCTGACCACTAACTCGCTGACAGTGATCAATTCCGGCTGAAATCCTGTCACTGGGCCTGTTTATTCCGCGATCCATCTCTGCTTTGCCAGCCTCCCCCGCCACTTTCTGCTGTTGAGGCGCTTTTAAAGCTAACAATAATCCAATTTGGGATTGATCAATGGCAGCGTGTGGTCAGTAAGCAAAATGACAAAGTCTGCGTGCGGCCGCTGACCACAGGCTGGGGGTGTTTTCCATAGGGCTGGTGGCAGATTTAATGGAGGGAAAGGGCTCCCAATCCAGCTCTTCCAGCCAGGAGGAGGTGGTGGGAGCCAGGATTTGTGTGCTCAGGGCTGACACTTCTCCTGTGCGGCTGATCTGGTTCCTCAGGTGGCTGCCTGCTCTTGGTCTGAGGTAAAAACTTTTCCCAAAGTGTCCAGGGTTTTGCTGGAGTGCTTTTCCAAGCAAATTCCACTGGGAATTCAGCCTTGTTATTGGGAAAAGTTTGTGGTAATTACTGAGAGTAACTCAGAAGAAAAAACACCACTTGCCTACACCGAGCTCTGAGCACACAGTAACAAGGCGAGAGGGAAAGTTTCTAATTCTCAGGATTTGTAGGGTTTTTATTTAAAGGGAAGGAAGATGAAGTACCACGAGGCTGTTCCCTTGCTGTTAGTCAGCTAACGCAGAGCAATGGCAGAACAGGAAGAGGAACAACTTTCTGGGCTTGCATGGAGAATGTATTGCCCAAATCATTCCCAAATGTTCTGGTGCACTGGCACAGGTTGCCCACAGAGGACTTAAAGACCTTAAAGAAGACCTTAAAGCCCATCCAGTGCCACCCCTGCCATGGCAGGGACACCTCCCACTGTCCCAGGCTGCTCCAAGCCCCAATGTCCAGCCTGGCCTTGGGCACTGCCAGGGATCCAGGGGCAGCCCCAGCTGCTCTGGGCACCCTGTGCCAGGGCCTGCCCACCCTCCCAGGGAACAATTCCTGCCCAAGATCCCATCCAGCCCTGCCCTCTGGCACTGGGAAGCCATTCCCTGGCTCCTGGCCCTCCATGCCTTGTCCCCAGTCCCTCTCCAGCTCTCCTGGAGCCCCTTTAGGCACTGGAAGGGGCCTTGATGTCTCCCTGGATCTTCTCTCCTCCAGGCTGGATTATCCCAACTCTCTCAGCCTTCTCATCAAAGGTTTTTAATCAAACCTTTTAATCAAGGGGTGGTAGCAAGATCCTTTCAAGATACTGGAGGATGACAAAGACGAGTGAAGTGCAGTGAAATCAAGGCTGGATTTTAGGGAAAGGTTCTTCCCCCAGAGGCTGCTGGGCACTGTCCAGGCTCCCCAGGGAATGGGCACGGCCCCGAGGCTGCCAGAGCTCCAGGAGCGTTTGGACAGCGCTGCCAGGGATGCCCAGGCTGGGATTGGTGGGGGGTCTGGGCAGGGCCAGGGGTGGGACTGGCTGATCCCTGTGGGTCCCTTCCAGCTCTGGATATTCCAGGATTCTGTGATAAGATGCTGGTCTGTGCCTTGGCTGCAGTTTCCACTCTCAGATCCCTCAGCAATTCTGGAGCCGGGCCCATGGAGTGTCCCCTCCTTGTAATAATAATGTAGGAGAGCTCCTCTCCTGGCAGCTCCCCAAGGATAATGCGAACATGAACTCCTGGAAGTGTCCTGGAGCCTCTGTCAGTGGCAGGAGGTGGTGCCTTTGGACTCCTTTTGTCTGGATTTTGGTGAGTTACAGAACTCCTCCTGCTCCTCCCTCCTGCTCCCTGGCCCTGCAGGAGACCCCAGCACACCTCAGTGACTCCGGACATGTGACACAGAGGTCAGTGACACTTTCAGCAGCCTTGGACAGGATGACACCAATCTTTTGTTGTCACTCAGAGATTTTAGATGTCTTCCATCTTACCATGGATGATTTTGGTGGGACGTTTCCTGCAGGATGCTGGAAATTCCTCCTGAGAAGGCACCAAAATTCCCCAGGCTTTTATGGACTTGACTCATTCCTTTCTTCTGAAACTGCCTTTTTATTGTGCCTTTATTCCTGCAAAATTCATGAGGCAGACTTGAGTCCCAGAGCTGCAGCCAAGCTGAGGGACAGAGTTCCAGGTCTGGAAGATTTCCTCTCTTGCTGTTGTTTCTCCATCCTCATGGTCCTGGTGAGGAGCAAAGGGAAAACTCCCCTTCCAACAGGCACTTCCAATAAATCCTTGACATCATCTTCTGAATCTCTTGTGTTCCGTTCTTCTTTTTGTTTAACTCGTCCTTCCTCCCTATCCTAATTCCACTTGAAGGAACCTTTCCGTGCCATTTCGTTTGACAGGAGGGAGAATTCTTTCACTTTTGATAGGATAAAATAGAATTAATTTCATATTTGAGCTTCCTGCTAAGATTCCAAGTGCAGATCCTCTGAGTATGCTGGAAAGCCAATCAGCTGGAGATCATTGGGATTGAGTATGGAAATGCAACTTTAAAATTTAGGGATATGCGTTGTACTTCTGAATTATGGTGCTCCCAGCCCCAATGTCCAGCCTGGCCTTGGACACTGCCAGGGATCCAGGGGCAGCCCCAGCTGCTCTGGGCACCCTGTGCCAGGGCCTGCCCACCCTCCCAGAGAAGAATTTCCTCCTAAATTTGAACCTAAATTTCCCCTATTTCAGCCTGAACCCAAATTTGAACCCAAAATAATGTTGAGTCTTGAAGTGCAAGATCTGCTGCTTGTCTAAATTTCTTTTGTTCTTCCTTTTTGAGCTCAGTTCTCTGCTTGGCAAATCCAGATAATGCTGCAGTAGAGAAGATTTGGATTCATCTCAGCTGTGCCCAGATCATATTTCCATGCATTCCTCCGAACAGACATCGGTTTGTTGTTAAAATAATAACACATCTCAGCAATATAATCTGCCTTTGATGGCTCGTTCAATAGATTTGTGGACTGTAATTAAAGCCTATCACTACAGTGACAGCAAATTGATGACCTTTTAATTATTTCAGGAGAGCTGAGTGCACAATCCTTTCTCACCTACCTGGAGAAAACACGGAATGCTTTGTGAGGGAATTAGATGTTTAAATATGGAAAATTCCTTTGGTTTTGCACTTTGAACCGGGTTATCCAGCTCTTGCTGTGCTCCAGGGGGGATGTCAAGAGATGCCCACTCTGTCCCAAGATTTTCTTAGGAAGTTTGTGTGGCTGAATCCTTCAAATCCTGGAAAATGCATGAGCAATCCATGGCAGATGATTAAAATCCCCAATAAAGTGGATGCCCAGGAGGATGAGCTCAAAATTCCAAACCCAAAGCAATGAAGGATTTGTTGGGCATTTGGTCTTTGTGGGGGAAATGGGGAAATGATTCCCATTAGTTCAGACTGTTCCCATCGATGCTGCCCTGCACAGCTGATTCCCAAAACCCTCAGGAAGCCAGTGGGCTCTGTATTAATGTGGGAATTACTGCAGAAAGAGGAATAGAATTCCAACACTTTGGGGAATCAAATTCCCTGAAACAAAACTATTTTGGAAGATTTTGCCTCCTCAACCTTTACCCCAACAACCAAGTGCGAGGTGGGGGTTGTCCAAAGCTGAAAAATGTGGGAGATGCTGCCTTTTTCTCCCCCTTAATGAAATTAAAGCCAGCCAGTTAATCTTTAGCAGGATTTTCAGTCATTAATCCCAGAAAGAAGCAGGGCTGCTTTATAACAAAGCACCTCAAGTAAGTGATCTTGATTTATTGTTGTGCGCGGGGAACGCACACGGGGGCTCAAGCAGCTTTTTATAATTGAGCCAAGCTTATGATTCTCTGTCACATAGTTCATTTTGGGCTTGTTCTTGCTGAGTTTTCCCCTTTTTTCCCCTTTCTCCCAGCCATTTCCAGCAGTTTGAGTGTTTTCACTGCTCCATCCATGTCAAAGATTTCCATTAAGGGGGTGCCTTTGTGATGAGAGAGACTTTCAGCTTTCTTTTAAGTGCTGGGAAAGGGGCAAGAGGGTTGGAATGAAGGATGATCCCCAGGCACTTTTCCACATCCAAACCCCAGGGACTGAGCAAGCCCAGAGACCAAAAAATTCCAGGGCTTCCCATAGAACTGCAAAGAAAAGGGTGCCCATCTTGCTGGGTGAAAAAGCATGGATGAAACCATTCCAGATTTCCAATCTAGGCATTTTTAAGAGGAACATCCCCGTTTCAGACCATTTCAGACCAGTTAGCTAATTCCCAAAGCTCTCTGGTGAGTGACACCATTCCTTTGGCCAACACAAAATGGCTCCACAAGGAAAACCATTCCCTCCTTTGTTCCAGAAACTTGGTGTTTCCTTCTCCACCACAGCTCCTTGCCCAAACCAGAGGGTCTCAACTTCAAACATGATCAGCTGTGCCCTCCAGAGCTGCCACAATTCCTAACAGATGCTGGAATGTTCTTACACTGCATTGGTGGGATTAAGGCTGTGTGTGAGTAATATTCCATTAGGACTTGGGACCAGCCAAGCTGGAAAAACTCAGTGACAACACCAAAATCCACAGTTCCTGCCACACTTCCAGTGTAGTGCACAACGGGACACCCTCACCTGAGAGTCCCCAAAACACAAAAAATGACATTTAATCATCGTAACATTTTTTCTGTCCTGAATTTCCTTGCTTTTATTAATGCTTTTTGACCTGAGCTGCTGTGGTTTAATTTCCTGTAGCTCTCAAGTGACAGTGAATCAAGCAAAGACCTTAACCTTGGCTCCTTTTTGCATTTCAAGCTGCCTGGGTTTGACAGTTTTAAACTGGTGCTAATCCCCCTCCCTTTTTCCCCCTTCCTCACTCCATGTTTGCTCTTTTTCGTAGAAAATCAACCTGCACTACCTGAGCTGTGCTTATGGACTGGGAATATTCTGAACACCAACACCACTGCAAGGAAAACAAGTTTTTAGCTACAGCCAAACAGGATTTGCTCTGCCCAAGTGCTCTGGGAATGTTCTGGGCAAAATTTCTTCCCTGCCCAGAGCAGTGAGTGCCCTGTGTGAGGTGGAGGATGCACAGCACAGTTGCATCCTTTCCTTTCCCTTTCCTTTCCCTTTCCTTTCCCTTTCCTTTCCCTTTCCTTTCCCTTTCCCCTTCCCCATGATTTTTTAACTGGACCAATGTCCTTCAATGAGCAGGTTTGGAGGAATTGGATCATTTAATATTTTGTTTCAGGCTATTTGTTTTCATTTGTGGAGCCTGCAAACTCTTTCCATGCTTAGCTTCTAGAACCATGTGGATTTTTAGATCTTTTCCCTATAAATGCAGGGACTTCTTTTAACAGAACATTAAAAAAAGGGATTCGAGGAGTTCTTTGGGGTGATGATGTTGGGACTGGAGGATCTTGAAGGTCTCTTCCAACCTTGTTGATTCTGGTTTTCTGAAGGAGTTCATTCCTTTCACGATATTTTCTGTCTCTGCTCCTCTTCGCTGCTCTCAGCCCTGTTTTCACTTTGCTGAATTCTGCTTTGATTCTGTTATTTCAGCCTTATCCAGACGGAAATGTTAAAATTAGGAATTCTCTGGAACTCAGGGTGCCTTGTTGTAAAGTATTTGAACCTTGATAGTGTGCCCCCGCCAAACCATTTTTAGTGATTTTTACCAGAGTGGGACCAGGCTGGAATTACCCTCACTGGCTTCACCTGGCCTTTCCACCTTCAGCTGCAGCACATCAGCCCCAAGAGGGTTTTTAAGCTCCAGTCTGAAGGGTTGAGGAGAGGTGGGATGGGTTTATATTTGCTCCCTGTTCTTTGCTGGCTTGCTGTTTGGATTTCCTGGAGTAACTTGGCTGCTGATTGCTGGATAGGTTTTATTGCTGGATTGGTTTTGTTGCTGTCATCATCTCAACTCTGCTTGCCTGGATCAGGAGCCCCACCTGTTAGAGCCCTCAGGAATTCATCAAGGTCTGAAAGGTAAACTGTGCTAAATTGGGAAAGAAGAAGGTGAAAAATGAAATACCAAGACAGCAAGGAATAGATAAAAAAGGACTGTGTTGTGCTGTGCTGCATTAAAACCAATCATATGATCAGAAAAGTGCCTGCAGAGCTCATGGATGAGAGAGAGAAATGAATCAAGTAAGTGAGACCTCTTGCACAGCAGTTGCAAAAAGGATATGTACTGTATTATGGGTAAGTTGTAAAATGTATAAGCAGAGTGGTGTGTAAAGGTAGGTAGAATGTGTAAGTAGGTAAAATGGAGAAGTAAGTAAAGTGTGTAAGTAGTGTATTATATGTAAGTAGGTAAAATGTGTAAGTTCTGTGTTATGCAGAAGTTGTAAAAAGCATAAGTAAGTAAGAAAATGCATAAGTAGAGTGATGTGTTTATTATAAGTAGTGTAAAATAAGCAAGTGAAATGTGTAAGTAGGTAGAATGTATAAGCAAAGTGCGTAAGTAAGGAATGATGTCTAAGTTGTGAGATGTGTGAGCACAGGGGTGTTTTAAACAGTAAGATGCTTCTGTGTAATCAGATTGATTCATTGACTAGAAGGCACGAGTTCCTGCAGCTCCTGGACTCAGATTTTCGGGAGATGCCCATCCCTGCACTGGGAGCTGCGGTGAGGGATGCGCTCACTGAGGCAGCAGAGCCTCGGGAGCAGTTCCCTGGCGGCATTCTGCCTTCCCAAAGGATTTTAGCTCCCATTCCCTGCCTGCATTTCTTCCAGCGGCCTTTTGGTGTCATTCTGTTCTTAACATGGAGAGCCAAGATCCTCGAAATGCTTCCCTCTCCTTTCCAGAGCAAGGCAGAGTCGGGAGTGGATAATTCCTGCTGGGAAGGCACCAATAATGAGTTAAGGATGGAGTTAAAGCTCCACACCGGGCCCAGATCCTACTAAAACCCCTAAGAAAGGTGTGTCTATCACTTCCAGGCAGTGAGTTTATGTTTAGGGATGCTCAGCTAGAAAGGAGATTTGGTAAAAAGTTCAGGAAACCCAAACCTGGCCCTGCCTTGGCTCTGTCCAGGTCCTGGAGGAGAAACCACACCAGGAATGCTGAGGTCACTCAGAATGTTCAGCTGGAGCAGAGGGGATAAAAAGTACAGGAATTCAACATCCTGCTGGGAAATAGAACCTGGAACTGAGGGCTGAGAGGTGACAGGGTGTGGAATTTTCTCTATTCCCAGGACCCTGGAAAGCTCAGGATGTTCCTGTGTCCCACAGAGAGAAGATTCCCAGGACAAGGCTGAGGATACAGGAACAAAAAACGTGGTAGGGCTGTACCACCAACAGATTTTTTGGTAGGTTTTTGATTCATCTTGGAGGGAAAAATGAGTTGATAGGAAGTTTTCATAGCAATTCTCATAGCAATTAAATAAATTTTTAAAAAGGTTAATTTACTGTTTCCTTTTATCCAAGAGAAAATATTCCAGCACTTGGAATTATGTGTACACAGGGGAATAGTGCAGATTTTTGCAGGATTTTCCCCCCTGGATTGAAGGATTTTTTTTTTTTTTTTTTTTTAACTTTAAGTGGTGTTAAATGAATAAAATTCACGTAGGGAATGTGCTGGAGCAGGTGGGTCGTGCTTCCATGGACAGATCCAGCCAGGATCTGCTGAGGAACTTCACAACACTTGGAATGTGAAACAACCAACAGCTCTTTTGGGATCTACAAAATCAGGAAGCACTTGAGAAATACTAATGCAACCCTGGCAGCCAGTGTGAAAGGAATCCTTCCTTTTCCATGGAGTTTGCCCTCTTCCTGAAGCCTGCTCTGCCAGCAAAGCCTTGCATTTGTGGTAAAGCATAAAAAAAGTGGGGTTTTTTTCTTTAATGAGCTTTCATCAAAACATAATTTTGCTTCCTGTGAGCACAAACTGTTATTTATGACCACTGGAAGGGCTCGGCTTGAAACTGGTATTAAATAACCCCAGGAAAGGCTTCATTTTCCTTCAGATGTTCGTTAAATGCTTGTAGAAAATTTGGAAGTGTTCGAAAAATTATTCCTTTCTTCCTCCTCTTCCCTTTGGGAATAAATCTGTCTCTAGGAATAGGAAGGAAATGGATTCAGTTGGATACCAGACACCACGTTCTGCAAGAGATTGGGATAAGATTGCAAAGGAAATAAAATGGGGAAAAAACCTCAAAAACTTTAGGGGATTTGGACAAACTTGCATTTTCACTGCCTTTATTTCCCAACCCTTTTGGATGATATCCTCCTTTTCTTGAAACTGAACATGGTGGAAAATCCTTATTTATGAGAATTTCTTTAGAAAAAGAGGCTTTAGCCTCTGCTGAATCATACAGGGAGAATTTTCCAGAGCACAGGAAAAGTTCAGTACTGGATGTTTTTCTGCAATTCCCAAGATGCTGAGGGACAAAAGTGCTGCTCCTGATTGCAAAGCATTTCTTGACTCAGGTATTGGGAGTTCTCAATCTGCTCCAGAACAGAGAATCTTGGAATACTTTGGGTTGGGAGGGATCTTAAAGCCCATCCAGTGCCACCCCTGCCATGGCAGGGACACCTCCCACTGTCCCAGGCTGCTCCAAGCCCCAATGTCCAGCCTGGCCTTGGGCACTGCCAGGGATCCAGGGGCAGCCCCAGCTGCTCTGGACAACACACATGAAGCTATTTCCAGGTGTGGGATTCATCCATTTTTCCATGCCCAATTTCCCAGCCCTTTTAGAACAACGAGGTTCTTGTTGACTTCCACAGGGTTTGAAGCACCTTCAGCCACCTCAGCTGGTGCCTTCATCTCCACCAAGGGACAGGGCCTGGGGACTTTTCTCTATGTTCATCCCAGTCCTGCCAAAATTTCTTGCCTCTGCTGAGGAATTTCCCCATGGAAAGGGAGCTCAGGCCTTGGGAAGAGCTGCC
>NW_024580950.1:52072-59305 GCF_017639235.1 Corvus kubaryi
CTCCTGGGGCTCCAGCCCCTTCCCAGCTCCCTTCCCTGCCCTGGACACGCTCCAGCCCCTCCAGGGCTCTCCTGCAGGAGCCAGAACTGGGCACAGCCCTCGAGGGGCCTCTCAGTGCCCAGCACAGAGGGACAATCCCTGCCCTGCTCCTGCTGGACACACAATTCCTGACCCAGCCCAGGTACCTTTGGTCCTCCTTTCCATCTGGAGACACCTGGAATCACATCCAGAACTGTTCAGACACGAATGAATCCATTGCTATCTTTTAGAACAGATAACCTGGAAAAGATTATTTTACATTTCAAGGGTTGTTTTCCAAAAAGCTCTGGAGTTTGCCGGATGAAAACACGAAGCGGCAGGAAAACCAAAGGAGGAAAGCGTGGTGCTAATGGGAATGGATGTGTTCTGCCACGCTCCTCGAGAAAAAGGAAAGCAGCTGCTACTTTTTCATGGAATGGTCTCTCTGATTGGCCTGAATCTGCTCTGTGCTCTTCTTCTGCTCTAATGGGGGCAAGACAAACATTCCCTGGATCCCCCCGGGGAGCAGTTCCCAGCCCCTCTTAATTTGGAATCAGCCAAAGTGCTCGGAGTCAGCTCTTATCTCTCCCCAGTAAATAAGGCTGGAATTTAAAAAAGCCCATTAGCAGTCAATTCAGCTGGGAGATTTAATTTCCAGCACACGCTTGTTTGCTTTGATTGTTCCCTACCCCAAGAGTTCCTAGGGGTTGTTCCCTTATCATTCCATTCGCACCAGTTTGGGGTGTAACCTGCCCCTTCTCTGCTCTCATCCACCTCCTTGGAGTCACTGGTTTTACTGGGATGTCCTGGGGCTACAAGGCCAAGCGAAGCATACAAAGGAATTTCCCTTGGGATGGGAAATATTCCCATTCTGCCAACTCGGGAGTCAAAGCCAATCCCCGGCTCTGAGCTTTCCACCTGGAGAAGAAAAGCAGGAGCTGCTCCAAACCAGCCCAAGCTGTTCCAATCTTCAGGATAAGATCCAGCAGTGCTTTAATAATAAATTGTATTTTCTGTACCTTTATAGATCAAACACTCTTGGGGTGGATGCTGGAATTCCTCATCCCAGTCTTTCCCTACGAGGAGAAAACCACCTTGGCTCAAACAATGGAAATAATCAGAATTAAAACAAACAAAAAACCCCAACAAAATATTTGAGGATAGAACAGTGAAGCCATTGGTGGTTTTGTTCTCTAAATTTAGAGATGCAGTTGCATGATAACTAACTCTGATGATATTTGGTTTACCCTGATAAGACTAAAAGGCAGAAATAAGATCAATAAATCAAGAGGTAAAGCTGTTCCCCTCGCGCCCCAGAAATATCCAGATTTGCTTGTGATGTGTCCCCTGTTAAGCAAAACCTGTTTCACCCAGAAAAATCGGAATATTGGTGGTCTCATGGACATTTATAAACAGGATTTGGCTTTAATGGCCAGCAAAAAATATGAAAACAAAGATTTGAGGCTTAAAAATAAAGGAAGAAGTCACTAAAATGTAGGACTTTACTTATTTTGTGCTCTGTGTTTCAGAAAACCAAACAAAGTCACCCAAAGGAGAATTCAGTTTATCTGAAATCACTCTGTAAGTTCACAGACTCAAAAAGAACTATTTTAAAAATGAAAAAAGGAAATGAAAATATTTATGAATATTCTGGCTGCACACTGACACTGCTAGAAACAGGAGGATATCGAGGCAATAAATCAAATATTTCTAGAAGAATTTTTCTTTTAACCAACACAAATTTAAAAGCAAATCGTGTCCAGGCCACAGAAATTTTGTTGAGATAATTCAAAAATCCATCTTAAGCTGTGGCTGTGCTCTGGTTTAAGCTGAGTCTAGGTTTTTATGAGTTATTAAGTGATCAGTTATTAATTAAGCCATATATTTAGCAGGCAGGGAGGCAGAATTCCCTCAGAAATTATCCTTAAATACCCAAAAATTCAAGAGGGATCCCAAAGTTTGAATGGAGGTGAGGATGGATTTAAAGAGAGTTTTTCTTGGATCAAACATTTAAAGGCCAAGGAATGTTTAACTGTGGATTAAAGTGAGCATTAATTGCTCATCAGAAATCAGTTTTATCTGGTTTCAGCCTTTAAATCTAATCCAGGTGAGAGGATACAGTGAAAAAAATGAATAAAACAACAAAATCCTGAATAAAAAGGTTTTTAACATAATTAAATACCTTAAATAGGCATGAATAGAAAATAATTCCTAACAGGGATTAAATCTGCAGTTTAGATTAGAAATCCAGATTAAAATTCAGTATTATCTTCATAAATAATATCCATATTCTGAAGTGAAAAAAAGGAATTTTTTTTTTTTTAGCCAAGGATAAAATTCTGGGGTAAAACATTTGTTTATATTTTTATTCTCAGCCTCTTCCATGAGAAATTGAATTTTCCTGTCCAGTTTTACCTCTTAGATTTAAGGGTACAAGGTGACCCTTTCCCATTGGAATTTGGATGTCTCAAACAATGGATCTCCCAAGAAAATGAAATTCTTCATTCCATGTTTTCTCCAATCCCTGCAATTTTGCCATCCAGAATTGTCATTGCTGCTTTTTTTTGGCTGTAATTTCTCACAAATCACAGCTGTTATCTCTCAAAATTGCTGCTTGTCGTGAAAGTTGGAGAGAATTTTGTTCAATATTTTGAATTAAGGTTTTTTTTTTTATTCTTAATTATTTAAACTAAGAATTTTAAAAGAGATTTTTTAATTTATTGATTATTTAGATTAGGAATTCTGTTGAATAGTTCACATAAATCTCATTTTCACTTGATTACCGAGGTACACTCAGCAGAGACACCCAGAGCCCTGCCTTTAGCAAAGAATTTTCATATTTTGGAAAGAAATTAGCTGATAAAACAATGGCAATGGGAGAAATGTCAAGAAATTTAATCTATTTTACGACAAAACAGCTTTTTTAGGCAGAATTCTCATGAAAACCTGCAGGCTGGCACTCTACTGGAAAATAAATCATAAAAACACCTAAAAAATTGATTTTAACAATTAGATATTTCAGTTTAATGTTACTTTTTGGCACTTGGAGGGTTTTGAAGGAGGACAAAGCTGCAGCTTCATCCTGGAAACTTCGAAATCTTCCCCCAAAGCCTTTTGTTTGCCCTAATACTCCATAATGCCAGGCTTTTAGAGTCAATAACCCATTAGTAATCAAGAGATGTATCATTTATTAATTATGGCCCGTATTAATATTTAATCCTTTGGGTTGCCGAGCGTATTTCGAAATCTACTTTTTAATTACATTTAAAAAAAGATAAATCTTGGAGGCAACCATTAGAAAAGTCATTTTTCTGGGCATTATGGCTTCAATTACTTTGGAGCAGCTGCCTGGGAACTCTCTGGGATGGAGCAGCCCTTCGTAAAAGGAGCCATCTCAGCTCCTCGCTCCTCTGAAAGCCTCAGTGGATATTGGAGCGCAGGGAATGGTCCCAAGAATTTCCTCGGAGCACTCAAGGCCTCTGGAATGAGCGCTGGGAATGTGGTGCAGGAAGGAGCTGCCAGGGATGAACGACCTCGGCCTCTGTCCCAGCCGAGATCTTTGGGATATCAAAGAGTTTTCTGTCCCTGGGGTTGGGAATTGTTGTCCAGAGTTGGATTCCTCACTTGGAGGAGCCAGGGAGGGGTCAGGCAGTGAGGGCAGTCCCAGATCAGGGAATGATTGGGTTGGAAGGACCTTAAGGATCATCCAGTGCCATGGCAGGGACACCTCCCACTGTGCCAGGCTGCTCCAAGCCCCAATGTCCAGCCTGGCCTTGGGCACTGCCAGGGATCCAGGGGCAGCCCCAGCTGCTCTGGGCACCCTGTGCCAGGGCCTGCCCACCCTCCCAGGGAACAATTCCTGCCCAATCTCCCATCCAGCCCTGCCCTCTGGCACTGGGAAGCCATTCCCTGGCTCCTGGCCCTCCATGCCTTGTCCCCAGTCCCTCTCCAGCTCTCCTGGAGCCCCTTCAGGCCCTGCAAGGGGCCCTGAGCTCTCCCTTCCCTTCTCCAGGCTGAACATTCCCAGCTCTCCCAGCACTGTGGGATCATGGTGATCCTGCTCAGCAGGACTGGCAGCACCTCATGGATCTTCCCAGTGGAAGCACAGAACGGGATAAAATCCCAGGTCCTGGGAAGGCAAAGATTTCCTGCACAGCTTTGGACAGAGATTTTATTAATAATAAAACCCAATTAAGCTAACAACAACAATAATAATCATCATCATCATCATCATCCTTGCCCAGAGCAGCTGTGGCTGCCCCTGGATCCCTGGCAGTGCCCAAGGCCAGGCTGGACATTGGGGCTTGGAGCAGCCTGGGACAGTGGGAGGTGTCCCTGCCCATGGAACTGGATGAGCTTTAAAATCCTTATAATTGATAACCAAACTCTGATTATTTGGGTATCAATAAAGCAGAAAGTCTGTTTGAAAGTTGTGGATTTTTGAAGGAGATTTCCTCTTTTTGTGCAAGAGTTCCAGACACAACCTCTGGAAATGAATCCCTTCAGTCACAGAAGGAAAAATTGTCATTTCTCTGACCACCATTTATTGGAGAATCCCAGTGAATGAGGAAGTAAAACCAAGACATTTAAAGCTGAATTATTTGCAGGTTGAAGCAGGTTCCATAAGGAACACACATCAAATCCCAAAGGGAATATTTTTACAGGGACCATGATGCCCTTAACTCAGTGAAATTATTTGGCTTTATAGCCCAGACCAAGACAGAGAAGTTCTGGATGTGTTTCCATGAGGTGAAAACACTCCTAAAATAACAAGTGTCTTGAGGCTGAAGCCTTGGATATTCCCTGTGACCCTGGGAATATTTAAATTTAATATTTGAATATTTAATATTTAAGTCTACTATTTAAATATTTTAAATTACATATTTAATATAAAATATTTAATAATATTAAACCTTTATTTAATAAAGACCTGAAACCCAAACAGCAACTGCAACAAAGAAATTTAGCACCTCATTCTCTGCAAATATTGACATTCCACTCTGAAGTTTTTAATGATTTCCTCTCCTTCAAACCTAGAATCTCTCTTTGCTCCAAATAAGGCAGAATTAGCACCCGAAGAAAAGGTCTTTATGAAGATATGTGGGTTGAATGTCATTTATGCCACCAAAAGAGAAATATTTTCCTTTCCCAAACATATTTTTGTGTCAATCTACAGTAAAAAAATCAGGAAAGAAGAGGAATTTGGCCAATCTAAGTTAAAAAATCAGGAAAGAGGAGGAATTTGTGTCAATTTACATTAAAAAATCAGGAAAGAGGAGGAATTTGTGTCAATCTACACAAAAAAAGTCAGGAAAGAGGAGGGATTTGTGTCAATTTACATTAAAAAAATCAGGAAAGAGGAGGAATTTGTCAATTTACATTAAAAAATCAGGAAAGAAAAGGAATTTGGCCAATCTACAGTAAAAAATCAGGAAAGAGGAGGAATTTGTATCAATCTATATTAAAAAATCAGGAAAGAGGAGGAATTTGTGTCAATCTACATTAAAAATCAGGAAAGAGGAGGAATTTGTGTCAATTTACATTAAAAAATCAGGAAAGAGGAGGAATTTGTGTCAATCTAAATTAAAAAAATCAGGAAAGAGGAGGAATTTGGCCAATATAAATAAAAAATCAGGAAAGAGGAGGAATTTGTGCCAATCTATATTAAAAAATCAGGAAAGAGGAGGAATTTGGCCAATCTACATTAAAAAAATCAGGAAATAGAAGGAACTGTTTGTCTCATTTGCATATTATTAAAACAACTTTTTAAATTCCATGTGGCTTTATAGATTTGTTTTATAGATGGAATCTCCTGGAATGTAGAACTTGTCCAAGCTGGAGCCCCTGGAAAAGGACAACGCTTGTGGGATCCAGGGCTCAATTCCCAGTTCTCCCACCCCTCGTTATTGCCCTCAGCAGTTTCTTCCCCCCCTTTTCCCACGTGGGCCTATTAATTTATGGAGTGCTGGGGAGTCATTTAACGATCCCGATGATGGGAAGAGTGCCATGGAAGGATCCAAGTGGGATTTCCCTGTGGAGAGGCCAGAACGGGGCACTGGGGATGTTTTTGCCTGCTGGCTGGGGGAATTTTGTCCCAAGGAATGATCCTGGCAAGGCGATGCTCAGGGAGAGCATCTTCCCAGATCCCAGTAGGGAACGCATGGATTCCCTTTGGAATGTTGTCTCCTGAGTGCTCCTTTCTGGTTAATGCTGTGCACACCTGAGAGAGAGGGAAAAATCTGATTATTTCTCCATGATATCCATCATTTTATCCACCTGATAAAAGGGGAAGCGGATTTTTCCATTAGGCTGGGCAACAGCCGGTTCCTGGAATTTTGACATGAAAGGAACGAAGCATTATCCCAAAGCCATCATGGGACCAAAGGACACTAATCAATGCTGAGAACATCGGTAATAAATTATTCACATCTGGGGAGAAACCACTCCGATCTCCAAAAAAGCCCCAATCCTCCTGGAGGGCAGCTGGATCCAAACATGGCACTGCCTCACCTGGGAACTTCCAGGTGAATTCCATCTTGGAGCATCCAGAGGCAGGACAGGAGCGGCTGTTTGAGTGGCTCTGGAGGGATAAATCACCGAGCTGCTCACTTGTTGTGCATTCTCCCTTCAGCACACGTTAATTTTTAATGAAATCAGTCCTAATGCGAGTCATAAATCCCCACGAAACCACTCGGGGTAGATCAGCGCAGGGCAGAGGAGATGAAACCTCTCTGCCATTAGCTGGGAATACGGGAGCCTTCCCCACCCCACATTTCCTCTGTTCCTTCCATCTCAAATTGTGGGAATGTGGGAAGCAGAGCCCGTTCCAATCAACCCCGAGGTCACTGTTTATTCTCTTAATTGAATGATGGCTGCTAACGAGGGAGGGTTTTTAGCACTTCTGTGACAGCTGTGGGGCGCTTCTGTGACTTGGGGTTATCAAAGCAGAGCGGGAATGGGGATGGGAATGGGAATGGGAAATGGGGATGGGAATAGGGATGGGAATGGGGAATGGGGAATGGGAATGGGGATGGGAATGGGAATGGGGAATGGGAATGGGGAATGGGGATGGGAATGGGAAATGGGAAACGGGAATGGGGATGAGAATGGGGATGGGAATGGGAATGGGAAATGGGAAACGGGGATGGGAATAGGGATGGGAATGGGAATGGGGAATGGGAATGGGAATGGGGAATGGGGAAATGGGAAACGGGA
>NW_024580950.1:59405-61820 GCF_017639235.1 Corvus kubaryi
GGGGGAAATGGGGATGGGAAATGGAAAATGGAAATGGGGAATGGGGAATGGGGAATGGAAATGGGAGATGGAAATGGGAATAGGAAATGGGAAATGGGAGTGGGAAATGGGAAATGAAAATAGAAATGGGAATGGGAGATGGAAATGGAAACAGGAAATGGAAACGGGAATGGGGAATGGGAATGGGAAATGGGAAATGGGGATGGGAAATGGGAATGGGAATGGGAAATGGGAAATGGGGATGGGAAATGGGAATGGGGATGGGGATGGGAATGGAAATGGGACTGGGGAAATGGGAAATGGGAATGGGAAATGGGACTGGGGACTGGGGAATGGGGAATGGGGAATGGAAATGGGGAATGGGGAATGGGGAATGGAAATGGGAATGGGAAATGGGAATAGGAAATGGGAAATGGGAGTGGGAAATGGGAAATGAAAATAGAAATGGGAATGGGAAATGGAAATGGAAACGGGAAATGGAAACGGGAATGGAAATGGGGGGAAAGGAATGGTTATCTGACCCAGAGCTAGGAAAGGGGTGATACTGTTGTCTTATTCTATTTCAATATTATTACATATTATTTATAAATTACATATTATTTATAGATTATCTATTAGCTACATATCGATCTGCATTCTTTTAATATGCTATTTTATATTTATTATCTTCATTATATTTTAATATGATGTTTTATTATATTTATCACTGGATCACTGGGGTTGGAAAAGAACTCCAGGACCATCGAGTCCAACCTGTGACCGACCCCCACGTTGTCACCCAGCCCAGAGCACTGAGTGCCACATCCATTGTATTATTATTATTAATATTATTATTATCATTATCTTCATTGTAATTAGCATTATTAATATTATTTATATTATTATTATAGTCATAGTCATAATTCCCTTCATCATAATTACGTTATTAATATTACTTCTATAAATAATTAATAATATTGTTTGTATTAATAATATTGATATTATTGATATTAATAACATTAATATTATTTATATTAATATTAATTATATTTTATGCCAGGAGTTGGACTCCATGATCCTGATGGGTCCCCTCCAACCCAACGCATTTCATGATTCTCTGAGTCCATGATCCAATCATTCCTTGGACACCTCCAGGGATGGGGACTCCAAACCTCCCTGGGCAGCCCCTTCCAAGGCCTGAGCACCTTTTCCCGGAAGGAATTCCTCTTTTGTGGATATGTAATGCAGAATATGAATTTAAAATTTCAATTTTTTTTTTATTCCTACAACCAGATTTATGGGATAAGCTGAGCTTTTCTCCCTGCTGGTGTTTTCCCCATGCTCTGGACCTTTAAAAGAGTAACCAGGAGCAATTTGGGAGCAGATCCAGACTCCACAAGCCAAACTCTCACCAATATTCGTAATTCCAGGTGATTGGAGATGTCACAGAACAACCTTTCCTTGCTGGACTTTCTGGGAAGGTCTCTTTGCAGGACATGGGACACTCTGGACACATCCAGGAATGGCCAAGACCATTTTGACCAAGCAGGAACTGATAAAAATATTAACAAAACTATTTCTGCTCCCTGGAAATCTTCTTCCCTTAAAACTTGGGAAGGTACCAAAGCTGAGAATTTATTCCTTACACTTTCCTCCGGCAGAAATGAAGGGGCAGCATTGGAATAATGCAATAACATCAGCAATTCCAAGGATTTGCATAATAATTCCCTTGACTTCCCAAGTTTTTCATCTCTGCTTCCAAGCAGGTCCATAATCCATGACGGCCTCTTAATTGGGCAAAATGGGATTTCTAATTCCCTGTGCCTCACGACCTTAAGCAATGCCAAGTTTGTATTGGCACCTGCATTCCCAAGTTTCTGAGGGATTTTGGGAATGCTGGAGCAGAAATCAGGACTAGCAATGAGCAAATATAGAATTTCTGGGTTTGGAAAGGGAATCTTGGGAATGATGTCTAGAGGAGAGAGCAAATGTACACCTTTAATGCAGTCAGTATTCCCAAGTACAGGGAGAGTTCCCAAGTTTCTGAGGGACTTTGGGAATTCTGGATTGGAAATCAGCATTAGAAATAAGCAAATATAGAATTTCTGGGTTTGGAATGGGAATCATGGCACAGATTTTACAGGAAAGAGCAAATATATACCTTTAATACAGTTGGTATTCCATAGTACAGAAGGATTTCCCAAGTTTCTGAGGGATTTTGGGAATGCTGGAGCAGAAATCAGGACTAGAAATAAGTAAACAGAAAATGTTTGAATTTGGAAAGACAATCATGGCATGGATTTTATGGGAAAAAATAAATATATACATTTTAGTACAGGCAGTATTTCCAAGTACAGGGGAAGTTCCCAAGTTTCTGAGGGATTTTGGGAATGCTGGAGCAGAAATCAGCATGAAAAATAAACAAATATAGAATTT
>NW_024580950.1:61830-64633 GCF_017639235.1 Corvus kubaryi
AATGCTGGAGCAGAAATCAGCATGAAAAATAAACAAATATAGAATTTTGGGGTTTGGAAAAGGAATCTTGGGAATGATGTCTAGAGGAAAGAGCAAATGTACACCTTGGAATACAGTCAGTATTCCCTGGTACATGGCAAGCTCACAAGTTTCTGAGGGACTTTGGGAATTCTGGATTGGAAATCAGCATTGGAAATAAGCAAATACAGAATTTCTGGATTTGGAAAGGGAATCATGTCTGGAGGAAAGAAAAAATAAATATATTTGGACACAGTCAGTATTCCCTAGCAGAGAGGCACCAGGATAATACTCCAAAACATTTTATTTACACATATTAATTACGAAAATATCCTGATAAAACATTGTTTTGATGCCTTGGGAATGTGTTTAACACCAGTCAGGTCTAGGAAAGAGCTTCCAAGTTGAGTTAAATGCAGCAGGAACTGAGGAATCCAAGAGATTTAAGATATTTAAATACTCACAAAGCCATTTGATACAGGCCCATCTCAACCTGAGCAGTTTTCCAGCTTCTCCTGGTGCCCAAATTCCTGCTTTTGGGAAAAGATGTCTAACAGGAATCTTTCCTTCTGGGTGCTGTGGCAAAACCAATCAAAGCTTTGCTAGAGAAAGAATTGTGTCTTCAAGAGTTCTCTCCACCAGAGCAAAACCAGCTCCGTCTTTTATTTATCCTGCACGATTTTGAGGTGTTAATTCCCAACATGAGGTCTCTTCCCAACATTTCTTGGAACTCTGCTCCAGATTTTCTGCTTGGCCTCAGCCTGACCAGAAAATAGAAGGGTTTTTGTGGAATGGCCCCAAGTGCTGAGTTTCTGTCCCTCACGACTTCAAATGAGGAAAGGTTGAGGGAATTGGGATTGTTCAGCCTGGAGAAGGCTCTGGGGTGACCTCGTTGTGGCCTGAAGGAGCTGCAGGAAAGCTGGAGAGAGACAATTCCCAAGGCATGGAGGGCCAGGAGCCGGGGAATGGCTTCCCAGTGCCAGAGGGCAGGGCTGGATGGGAGATTGGGCAGGAATTGTTCCCTGGCAGGGTGGGCAGGCCCTGGCACAGGGTGCCCAGAGCAGCTGGGGCTGCCCCTGGATCCCTGGCAGTGCCCAAGGCCAGGCTGGACATTGGGGCTTGGAGCAGCCTGGGACAGTGGGAGGTGTCCCTGCCCATGGCAGGGGTGGCACTGGGTGGGCTTTGAGGTCCCTTCCAACCCAAACCATTCTGGGATTGAAATCAATCCTTGGGAAAATCTTGGATCTTCAGTTGTCCAGCTTTGTGCTGTCTGGTGTCCTCACCCTTCCTCATATCCCAAACAGAGTCAGGGATTGAAGGAATGACTTTCCCAGGCACAGCAAGGAGCTCTGTTTGCAATTTTGGGATCATCCAGGTACCTCTCAGCCCAGCCCCTCTCAGCCCAGCCAGGCTTTTCCTCCATTCCAGGGGCAGCTCCAGCTCCAGGCAGGCCCCATGGAGCATCCTTGGGAAGAGGGGACAGGGACAAATCCTTACTGGCCACTGTGGGATTTCTCTTTGCCCTTTTGGCTTGGATTCCTCGGTGCAACCAGAACTTAGTCCAAAGATTAAGTGAAGTGAACTGGGAAACTGCCCCTTTGGATCAGGCATGGATGGTGGTATTTTAAGTGTGCTATGAAGTTATCAAACAAATGAAAATCAATTTTTTTTTTAGAAGGTGGTCTGGACCAGTTAATGGAAAATTAAGTTATTGATTTAAATGCCAAAGTGTGCGGACATTGCAAAAAACCCCTCCAAAACTCCATAGAAAATAGATGAAAAGTCAGATTTATTTCAATATATTTCACTTGACTCTTCTGTTATATTTTTTAAAACAACATTTAATATGCAGAAAAAACTGATTTCGGTGAATATCTCCCAGCACTGCCCCAATTTTTAAAGAGGTTCTTTAAAAAAGTATATTTTTCAGGACAACTGTTTCCCAAATGCTTGTAGCAAGGAAATACATTAACAATGAAATTAACACAACAAGCCATAAACTGGTTAGCACTGAGCTCCTGTGAATTAAAAGGCAGAGCAGCATTGGCCAAAAGTCAAGGTTATGCTGACACATTTATTTCTCAGTAAATGAAGACTGTTTAGTTTTAATGCATTTGTGGTTAGCAAGAGTTTCAAAAGATCAATGTAAATTCATTTTGAAGGAGTAAATAATGTCTTAATGAGATTTCTGACAGCAGCTTTCACACCTTAGGCTTCCTCACCTTTCCAAATGCCCAAAGGTGAGCCTGTTTTTCCTGGAATTTTACAATAAACAAAAAACATCAGGCAGGATTTTATGGGCTCTGCCTGAAGTGCGTCTGGGGGAGCTGCAGTTTGGGTTTAACAACTCCCCTCAGTCCACAGAGTGTTACTGTTCTCCTCCTCCAAGGGCTTAACTCAGGGTAAAAAAGAAGTTAAATGATCCTTTTTTGTTTTAGGAACTGGTGTTTTAAATGTTTTATAACTAAAACCCAACTCGTTTGTGGTGTGGGGCTGCTGAGTTCTTCCACTGGTATTGAAGGGGTGAAATCAGGTACCTGAAATCAGACACTCAGTGAGTGCATCAAGGCGGGGATGAGGATTTGAGGTGGCCTCATTTCTCACAGGGATAAGGCCACAAGGATCGGGGTTGTCCCAAAAAGTCACCCCAGTCTTTGAGACAGTGCTGATGGAGAGGCAGAACTTGAGGCTTGCAAGAAGGAACATCCCAGAACTGATCCTTAAAGATCCTGTTCCACCCCCTGCCATGGCAGGGACACCTCCCACTGTCCCAGGCTGCTCCCAG
>NW_024580950.1:69633-97094 GCF_017639235.1 Corvus kubaryi
GCACAGGGGCACAGGGGCACCATCCCAATCCCTTCCCTGCTGCCCACGCTGGGGCTCAGCCCTGGGCTCGGGGAATTCTGGGCTGGGGCAGCTCCAGCTCTCACCACCAACACCCCCAAGGGCTGCTCCATCTGCTCCTCCCCAGCTGGATCAATCCCAGGGGGAAGCAGGTTGGTTTCCTGGGCAGCAGGACGGTGCTTTGGGCGCGTGCTCAAGTTTAAATGTGTGGTTAAATCCTGCTCCTGCCAATGAAATCTAAGCCTGTGCTTAAAGCTGAGCCGTTGATTGAATTGTGGCAACACTGAGAGGCCTTTGTAGAAATAATTAATGGATCTGAGCTGCTTTTTATGTCTGTGACCCACACAGAGAACTGGGCAGCTTCTGTGTGATTTTTAAACATATTCCCAGTTCAATGCAGGATCCAGACACAAATGGTAGCACACATTATATGGATTTACAGCATTCCCCGGAGGATTCTGGGTCAATAAAACACTGAATGGATTACAAAGAGGCCTCTAAAGTGTTTGTTGGAATTTGCAAGGAATGAATGAATGGCTATTGGGTTTATGACTGGAAAACATCTTTCTATGGATGCTGCAGCTTGGGCTGACTGACATAACCTCACTTCTGCTGTGTTTTGAACAACTGTATTTATTGTACCCAGGCCAGAAGGAAAAAAGTAAAAGGGAAGCAGAAGGTGGGAGTGGTGCACTGTTAAAATAGTCTGGAAAATAATGATGCAGGTTTAATGTAAATGATTAATTAGTATTCAGCATGGTTGCTTTTCCTGCTGTAAATAAATCACAGGCTTCCAGCAGGACCAGTGCTCTGGAGTTATGCAGCCACGTTGGACCACGATGAAAGGAGCTTGGGGCTTATCTAAACTTTATCTAAAAGTGGGATTTCACAGATTTAATTCCAAAGCGAGCTTGATTTTCCAAACCACCAGAAAAACTCTGGCTGAGCCCCACACGCAGCAGGAGGTTTCATCCCCAGCTGTGTGTGGAGACAACCCAAAGCAAGACACAACAAACAAGGGTTAAAAATGTGGAAAACGAAGTTTCTGTGAGGGATGAGAGGCCACAGGAAGAAACCTCAGCAGTGCCCAACACTTCCCAAAAGCTGAGGGCCATCCTTGGAGCATGAGTTCCAGGGACCTGGCACTCAGTGCCCACCCAACCCTTGGATCTGTTGGGAAGAAGGGTCACGGCAGTGCTGGCCAGGAAGTTTCTGGAGCTGTTTGGATCTCAGGATGGAGGAGTTTGAGGAGCAGGAGGGTCAAGCTGCTCCCTGGTGAGGAATCTGGTGCCACCTCCATGTCCCCTCTCTTGCCAGAGGGGATGAGCTTTGCTCCCCCCTGGCTCGGCCATCCGGAGTCACCTGGGGGTGGCTTCAAAGAAGGAGAGCTAAATCCTCTGGGATTTGCTTTCCTGAGGGATGGCCCATCCCACCAACAAAGAAGAACATCCAGACCTGGATTCCTGCTTGTATTCAGCTCCAGGTCCTGGCAGCAGCGATTCTTTGCTGTGACTCCACCCTAAATTCTTATTTCCCTACCAAATTTCTGTAGGAGGGATTCCAGCAGCTTCAGCCACCTCACATCTCTCAGAAATCAGGAGTGTGCTGAGCCCTGATCACACTCAGCAACCACAAGCTGTGCCCAGGGAATTGCTGGAGTCAGAGTTTGATATCAGCCCTCAATGGCAGAGCTGTGATAATTAATACATAATGATAATGAGGGGTTAATCAAATTAGCAATGCAACTCCTATTAATATTTTGCAAGCCTGTCTAATCACTTGCACAGCACCCACTGGGTCGTTTTGGGGGGGGTTTAAAGGACATTTCTCCTCCTCCTACAGGAGCACAGGACTTTTGGTGACTTTGAGGAATTAAGGAGGGAGGGAAAAGGTAACTGGGAACAGCAACAATAACAAATAGAAGGAAAGAGTTGAAAAATCCATGGTTTTGGTTCTATCAATTAATTTTTATCAGCAACAGCAGCAAATCCATGTTCTAGGTCACTTCACTGAATGGAAAGCATCCCACAAGGCAGCCAAATTAGATGAAAATGGAGGCTGTACCTGGAGCTCAAATAAAGCACAGACAGTAGCAAGTCCATTAAATTTTAATTAGCTGGTCATTAACGTGTGCCATTCATTTGGGATGTTGCATGGCAAGGAAGGCCAAGTACAGGAGGGTCTGGCTTGATTTTCTTAATGGTCTCCTTCTACATTTTTCTCCGTGATTATGATCAGTTCTTTCTAAATTTACGGAGCAATTTATTACCTCAGCGGAGTGGAAATACCAGGGAATGCAATGCAGGAAAAATGCTGGCTTTAAGGAATCAGAATGTCCTGCGTGGTGTCCTGTGAGAGGAGCTCCAAGAGAGCCCCAACTACCTTAGCAATGAAACCCAACAGAACGGGGCATGGAGCCATTTAATCAAAACAGACACACAACGCTGCTAATTCCATGAAAAGCTCATGGAAATCATCGATTTAGCCCAACCTGATGTGAAGAACGAGACTTCAAACTTCCAGGAAAGGCATCTCCTGGAGTTTATTTGAAGCACCAAAAAAGGGGGTTGTATTTCCAGTTTAATGGCCGAGGGCACAATGCCACGCTGTGTGTTTGGGCTTGGGAGAGCTCAAAGCAGAACTTCCCTAATTGGAACTGCTCAGATCCCCAGCGTGGAGGTTCATTCCAAGGAATAGACCTGCTGCTGGCAAATAGAGCTGCTCCAATTTAATTAGAGAGCAGCCACACTCGGGCTTTGTGATGGGGCGCGTGAATTCCTCCCCGGAGCTCAAACATCAATTTTTAGGAGCAAAAGGAAAGGGAACTGCTTTCAATTTCCATTTTATTATGCAGTAACGGATCATTTCCAGCCCTGGAAAAAAAACCCAAACACACCAACCCAAAAATCCAGCCTATACCTGGGGCTAACCCAGTTCCAGCAGGTAATGGAATCTGTTTTCCTTGCTGCAGCTGGAGAATGATTGAGCTCGACGTCTTGATTTTGGGCAAGGCAGTGGAGCAGGAAGAAAATCAGCTCCAGGAAAGTGGGGGGTGCTTTGAAGTGAAGGGGAAATGCACTTTTCTGGGACTCTTGGGATAGGGCCAGTTAAAGCCTGGATATTTTCACATGGCACAAAAAGTCCTGTGCTCGTACCAAGGCCTGAGGAGAGAGAAAACAGCAGGATTTTGATGTGTCCATGTTTTTCCTGCACTGGGAGCTGAGGATCCATGAGGATGGATTCACTGATGGGGATGTTGTGCCTGTTTGGAATCAGTACTGGTGTCTTTGCCCAGGTGTTTCTCCTGCTCGTCTTGGGAATGTGGGAACTTATGGACACATCCCCAAAGGGCTGAGAAAGGTGTGGTTACTTTACAAACCTGAGCTTTGTCCAGGGAAGTTGTGGATATCTCTGGAAGTGTCCTAGGCCAGGCTGGATGCAGCTTGGAGCCACCTGGGATAGTGGAAGGCTCCTTCCCAAGGCAGGAGGTGGAAGGAGATGATCCTTAAGGTCCCTTCCAACCCAAACCATTCCATGATTCTGTGATTCTGTGAGTTGCTAAAGGGATGTTCCTGCTTCTGACCCTGCATTTAGTGGGGAGAAAAAGGGCTCAGATGCCATTTCTGGAGGTCTGTGGGATCTTCCTTCAGTATTCAGAGGGTGGGCAGGCCCTGGCACAGGGTGCCCAGAGCAGCTGGGGCTGCCCCTGGATCCCTGGCAGTGCCCAAGGCCAGGCTGGACATTGGGGCTTGGAGCAGCCTGGCACAGTGGGAGGTGTCCCTGCCATGGCAGGGGGGTTGGAATGAAATGATCTTTGAGCTAGAAGATCCTACAAATGCAGTTTTATGTTACAGATTATTGAACCCATTATTTACTCTTTATTTTCTTTGACTTGAACATGTTACATGAGAGATTCTCTGCCAAGAGCTTTGATAAGTGTGAGGACTCAGTCAATTATGTCATCTGAAAGCACAAAGTTTTAAAATGTGCAATAAATAGGAATGGAAGACATTTGTCATTGTAGCAGATTTTGATTATTTTTTTGTTAAGCATTTGGTTTTATCCAAGAACAGGGTGTAAACAAGTGAACCAATTTGTCCAGACAGATGAGAGAATCAAGCTCAGAGTTCTCATCTTAAGAGTTGTCAGTGGATTTATGAAAACTCTGAATTAGATAAAGCAAATTCACATCAGTACAAAGAAAACTTGACCGGGTCATGTAAAACAACAACTGAAGGGACAATTTGTTCCTGAGTAGGTGATGAGGTCATTTCAGCAAATGAGAAAATGGAATAATTGTCCAGCCATCAAATGGCTGAACCCAACAGGAAGAACATTCACCCTTGTTTTTACTGATGGACCAACACTGAACGTTCCCAAATCCATAATAAGGCAACAAATGAACTGCCCTGGTCACCCAGCAGCTTTCCCAGAGAACATTTTAAAGGAAAAAAATTCAGGGTGATTTCCTCCTGCACATACACAGCTTTAGCTTTTCCTCTGTCCCTCTTCCCTTCTCTCCTTCCTGTAAGCAGGGGAGGCTCAGGGTGGACAGCAGCAGGAATTTCCCCATGGAAAGGGAGGTCAGGCCTTGGAAAGAGCTGCCCAGGGAGGTTTGGAGTGCCCATCCCTGGAGGTGTCCCAGGAAGGGCTGGAGGTGGCACTCAGAGCTCTGGGCTGGGGACAAGGTGGGCATCGGGCACAGCTGGGACTGGCTGGGCTGGGAGGGCTTTTCCAGCCTCAGGGATCCCGGGATTCAGGGATTCTGGGCTCACATGCTGCACTGCCAGCAGGCAGGGATGGGAGTGGAGGTGTTGATATGTCTGATAAGGAAACAACCTCTTTGTGGCTGTGGCTTTATCTGCTGTTTATCACATGAGGCTCCCACTGCCTGTTTCCTGTGACTTTAGGGGGTTTTGGGACCACAGGTTGGATTTCTCCCAGATTTTATTCCTCAGCACCATTAAGGAGATGTGATGGAGGGTGTCCTTGTGCTACTGTGCTGTTGTCCTGCCCCTGGACACAGGTTTGGGTGAAGATGGAAGAACCCTCTCCCCATCCACTCCTTGAATGTTCCGCCCACTGGAATTCCCTCGGGAGCACAAGATCCTGGGGTGCTTCTGGCTCCCAGCCCTGGAATTTTAGGTTGCATGTTGGCAAGGGTTAAATGGGATATTGGGCAGGAATTCCTCCCTGGCAGGGTGGGCAGGCCCTGACACAGGGTGCCCAGAGCAGCTGGGGCTGCCCCTGGATCCCTGGCAGTGCCCAAGGCCAGGCTGGACATTGGGGCTTGGAGCAGCCTGGGACAGTGGGAGGTGTCCCTGCCATGGCAGGGGTGGCACTGGATGATTTTAAGGTCCCTTCCAACCCAACCCATTCTGTGATTCCATAATTCCAAGTCCATTTTGAATGGTGGCAGGGATCTCTCCACATCCCCTTGGATCTCTCTGCATCCCCCGGAATCTCTCTGCCTCCCCCTGGATCTCTCTGCATTCCCTTGCAGCTCGCGGATGCTTCAACCATCTCCCTGCGTGTTTTTCTGTCTTCTCCTGCTGGAAGCAGGAATTTGGCCCACCCAGGCAGTTTGCAGCCCCTCTGAGGGTGTTTAGCTAACAAGACTGTGAAGGAATTGCTGTTCCCTTGTGTGTGGGGTCAGGGAATACCGAGCTCGCTGGGATGGTGCCAGAGTTTTGCACAGGGCAAAGTAAATCAGTCCTGTCACTCTGATCCCTTCCACCTATGGAAAAATCTTCTGGGAATAGCTGGATGCCCCTCAGGGATTATTTCCACAATCTGGAGGGGCAATTCCAGCGCAGATCCCAGGAGTACAGGAATACCTGGAAGACAGGAGTCCCCAGGTGTAGCTGGGGATGTGCCCTGAACCTCTTGAGCAGCACCCACAGATCTTTCTGCTGTATTTACAGCGGCAAACCTGGCCCAGGGCCCAGGGGCAAGTGCTACCTTGTGGTTTGCTCCTCTTTATTTACTCCTCACAAACTCTCTGGTCAGATTTGGGCCTCTGCCAAGTAGGACTTCCCCAGAGCAAAGTTTGGACCAGCTGTGGGAAGCCAGTGTGGGGAAGGAGAGGTTTAACCCCAGGGATGCAGCGCACGGTTCTTCCTCCCCTGTGGAACAGGTCCTTGTCCCTGTTTTATGTGATCCCAACCCAGCCAGGCAGGATCATCCTTCCCTTTGGATGCATTCAGGAAAGGATTAGCTGCTGATCTGCTTGCATGACTGAAAGCAACTGCTCTCCTCAAAGAAACAAACAAAACCTTTGGTAATTAAAAGAACTTTATTAAGGTTGCAAAGTCAAGGCTCAGAAATTGGCCATTTTCTGAGACTTGTGCAACTTTTATTTGTGGCCTTTCTGTGCTGCCTCATGACAGCCTTCAAAGCTGGTTTTTTCCCCCCCTGAGCTGCTGTTTCCTCCAGCACAGGATGGGCTGCACTCAAATAATGAGGAGTTGAGTTCTGTCCTCGGCCTAACGTGGGATTCCAGGCTTTGCTTGTTGCACAACCCAGAGCCTGCTCTGCAGATACCGGGTATCAGTTTCCTCATTGCCTTTCCTGTGGTAATGTGGCCTCTGCAGGGGCTCCAAAACCAGGGGTTTTTAACTCCTTGTGCCCTGCTGGAAGGAGAGGTTGCAACACCCTTGTTTTAAAACACCTCCAAGAACATCAAGTCCAGCATTTGGCTGACCTCCGCAGCTGCAAAACGTTTAGAAATTTGAATTTTCCATTTCTAAGAGCCCGAGAGTTTTGTTTTTCAGCCTTTTTCTCACTGATACCAACATCCAAGAACAGACTGAAGTCCGATTGAGGTTCTGAGTTTCAACATTGTGGCTACCACGAGACCTTAGGTTTGGCCTGTGGAAAATGAGGAATTCACGGCTTGGGATAAATCCGCAGAGCCGACATCAGGCAGGGACCCTGCAGCACAGGCAGGAGCAGAATTGAGCTCCCCCAAGGCAGCAGTGAGGTTTTTCTGCTCCTCTGCTCCCCTGACTCATTGGCTTCATGTTTTCCAGATGTCTCCAGACTTTATCCTACCTTACCCCACTGCCTCGTTTCATTCCCAGGTTTGTTCACTCAGCTGTTATGGAAAAGATCCAGGAATGAATTTGCCAGGTCTGGATCCCCAGTTCAGCTCAAACTTCTTTTTAGACCTGGAGATCTTTAGATAGACTTTAGATCCTTCCAATCTCTTGGAATTGAGCAACCTGGATTTCTAATCCAATTTCAAACCCAGACACTCTTGCTCAGACCCAGACACCTCTTACAAAATCAAAGATAAATTGTCTTAATTACAGCAGATAAATGGTCTTAATTACAGCAGCCCCGGTTTTCTCAACGCTTGCATTTGCAATATTGTCATTCCTGGAAGGGGAGAAAATAAAAAGGGATAATTCCCAGAGTTTGGGGGCAGAGAGGGGGAGGAAGGAGCTGTTCATGGTGTGGTTTGAGAGAAGAATGAAGTGCCAAGAGCAGATGAAAAGGGTTCCTCCAGTGGGGTTAATGCAGTGACCATCAGGAAAACCAGGGAACAACACCTGGAAGGACTAGGAATTGGGAAGGACCAGGAAAAACCCTTCCCTGGAGCACTCAGGGATGTTTAGGAACAGCAGGGACTTTTAGCCGAGGCTCTTTGAGGCCTTTCAGGGAAGTGGGATCCTGAACTGGCTGCCCCCCAACCACCTCTCCTGCCCTGACCCCTGCAGACTGGGATTTTCAAAGCAATCCCAAATAATCACAGGATGGTTTGGGTTGGAAGAGACCTTGAATATCCTCTAGTTCCAACCGCCTGCCATGGGAACGCAAGTGGGCAACCCTGGGACTTTTGGGAAGTATCATCTTCTAAATATGAAGAACAAGCACAGGGAGGTCCAGGGAGTCACTTTTCCCCCCTTGGTAAATATTTTTCACTAGTTCTAAAAATAAAACTGCTTTAGACAGCTACCTAAGCAACCCAGACTCAACAAATCTCCTCGTTACATGAAAAGAAAGAAAATTTCCTGCCTGTGGTTTGCTTGCAGCCACCGTTATCTCTTTAACAGACACTGAGCTAAGCAAGAAAAGCAGAATTAAAAAAGCAGATTTTTTGTTCTTTTTGCATAACACAGGACAGGCATTTTCTCTTCTCCAGTGACCTTGGAAGCCCCTGTGTTTTATTAATTGCTGGTTTGCTATTTCTCTGAGGAGAAATAAGTGGAAAAGAAGTTTTTGGTGTTTAATATAAGACAGGAAAATAGTGCTTCAGATGGAAAGCATAGATTCAGCCCAGAGTGACTAAATTTGCTCTCCCACAATCGGGAATTAAAAGATGGACCTCGCATCCCATTCGTGGCCCAGGCCAGACTCCACAAGGCCAGCTGTCTCACTCCAGCTCTTCCTGGTGGCCACTGGAATTTGCTCCCGAGCTTTGCAGAGCTCTTGGCCGGACCAAGGCAATCCCTTTGCAGCAGGAGCAGAATCCCAAGCCCTGTGAACCCTCGGCTCCGTCAGTCTAAATATGGAGCAGGGCAGTTTGCTGGGAATCATTTCCAGTAAGGGAGGATGTTTCCTCAGCAGTTTTCGAGCTGGCTCTGACTCAGGCATTCTCCTGGGAGCCCATTGAAGTGGTCATTAGGGAGGCAGCAAAAAGGCAGGGAGGAATTTCGGAACAAAGATGCTCATCCTGGATGAAAGAGCTCCGGAGAATCCTCCCGGCCATTGCCTCTGGGCACGCTTGAGGGGTTTTATTGATGCTGCTGCAAAAGTAGTGCTGAAACCATTCCATTATTTGTGCATAATTCGAAAGACGCTGCATTGTGCTCGTTCCAGCAGCGGGGTGAAGCACGGGGCTTGTAAAATGCTGGGCTCAACCCAGCCCTAATTAAATGTTTCGAGTCGATTAACACCCACCATTGCAACACAGCGATCAATGGTGGAAGGTTGGAGTTACTGAGGGAGTAACGGGAAGGCACAGCTGGAATTTGCTAAGCTAAGTCTTCTCCCAAGCTGAGAGCAGAGGGAACGTGTCCAGCAAAGAGGCTGGGGGAAAACCTAAAGCTTAAGAGGCAAAATAAATATTTCCCCATCTCTGGTTTTCACTTTTTTGTGAATATGGGTTTCAAGGTAAATTTTTGCTGGAAAGTTTAAAAAAGTCAGGCTTTAATCGTGCTCTGAATACGCAGATTTCTTGAGGTGTCACAGCTGGACACACTGACCTTACTGGGATTATTGCTATAGTGAAGCTAAACCTGAGTCACAGTGTAAGAGTGGGATTGGACTGAGCCTAGAACTGGCAGAGGGTGTCACACAGGCAGCTGGAATTTGGGTTTCCATTTCAATTTATCCAAATGGTGGCTGCTCCTGACCACAAAATGCTCCAGCAGGAAGAGGGCAGCCCAAGTGACAGATCTGCCTCCATGGGGTTGGGATGTCCCAAAATCCTTTCTCCTCTCTACAAGTCTCAGGTGGTGCAGAGAGATGAAGATAATGTAAAATATATTTAAATAGGGAGAAATTGTTCCCTGGGAGGGTGGGCAGGCCCTGGCACAGGGTGCCCAGAGCAGCTGGGGCTGCCCCTGGATCCCTGGCAGTGCCCAAGGCCAGGCTGGACATTGGGGCTGGGAGCAGCCTGGGACAGTGGGAGGTGTCCCTGCCATGGCAGGGGTGGGATGGGATCTTTAAGATCCCTCCCAACCCAAACCATTCTGTGATTCTGAAGGCCTCCCTTAGTGACCCCTCTGTGCAAGGCTCAGGCTCCAAGCAGGAATTATCTTCCTTTGGAGACTGATCCCTATCATTAATGGGAAGACTCTTTGGTGGATGTTTACTGCCCAGCCCGACTGAATCACAGCTGTCCTGTGCTTTCCTGAGTAAACAAGACCTGTATGACTGAAATCATGGCTGAGTGTTGGATCAAATACCTTTGGCATTGCAAATTTGCTTCCTGGGCATGCTGGCCTGGTGCTCCATGGGGGAAAAAGACCTGGAAAAGTGGCAGAAAGATGCAGGGGGGGGAAATCCCACATGGGGCAGGGGCAGAAAAAAGCTGGGTGGATGCTGAATGAATTTTTAAAAAGGAGTTGCAGTTCAAGTGCTCTGCACTGAAAAATGAATCAGCTCCTTAGGTTTGTTCACGGAGGGCCTTGGAGCAGGGGAGGTGGAATTCCAGAAATATTTACATCAGGCAGATATGGCAGAGTTTTGTCTGCTCTCAAAACTGACTTTCCTTGGAAAGCTGGATGTTCCCTACAGGTCTTTGCTCCAAAACCTCCTCTCTGGTGGTGGTCCCCATAGTTATTGCTGCTGTAACTCCACATGTTCTTGTTCTTCACATCCTTCTCCTTCATGCTGGACCCCAAAAACTTCTCCTGGCCACGACATCCTTACCCAAATATGCATTAAAAAGGATTATTTTAAGCTGATCTAACTCTCTGATCTTCTATTTTAAGGCATTAAACCCAGCCCAGCCTTCCCAATAAGCAACTTTTAGGCCAACCCACCCAGTGCACCTGAAATTATCCCTGCAGCTGAATTTAATAAATAAAGATTTAGCAAAACAAACTTGCTGCTACTTGTTTGGGAAAAAAAAATATCCTGCAATGAATTACACATAATTATTGACCCTGGAGTATAAATAATGAAGGTAGGAAGCTTTTAAAATGTACATTATTAAACTGGTAGAATGTTTAGAGCTAGGCAGACATCAGTGGTTTAACAATGAAATGCATGTTTATGAATCCCTTCTAAACAGAGATTATTGATCCAAAAATTTCAGTTTTAAGGTAATTTAAAAAAAAGAACCCAAACAATTTCCAGATCCAGGAAACTAAATTGTCTGTATTGAGCTGTACAATCTCTAATTTAAAGTTTTATACTAGATATAAAATAATAAAATCTATTAAAATTATGTATCGATATCAAATATAATATATAAATAGAAGATATAAATAAAAATAATAATAAATAATAAATAAATGTAATATATATATAAATAATTTAAAATAAAATAACCTCCCACACACACAGCAGCTTCTTTTAGAGCCTGTTCCAAGGGAATGGAAAGCTCCTCCACTTAACCTCCTGCTGGATTTTCAGCCAGGTAAGTTCAACTGAAAAAGGGAAGGATAGGGATGAGAGAAGAGCCTTGAAATAGTTGGGATCTTTGGCTCCAAACCAAGGAAGTTTTGAGTATCTCCAGAAAAGGAGAATTTCCCAAGTTTTGTAGAGAATATGATTCCCTCTGGGTTTTTGCTGGGGAAGGTGATGATGGGAAGGCACAGGAAAAGAAACTGCTGAAGTCTGAGCAGAGGCTTGAGCTCAACATTGGGACAACTTGGAGAACTGTCCCATGGGAAAGTTGGCAGTGGAGGCACCCAGAGGCTTTGGGTTTAGTTGGTTCCACATTTGAGGTCTTCAAATAAGGCAGGAGATGTTGCCAGGGTGCAGAAGAAGGGAGCTGGAGGTTTTCTGGCAGCTTTTCCCCCTGGCGCCATTGAGGGACCTTCTGGTGATTCTGAATCAGAGAAAGGGGCAGGATTTAGGCCGGGCTTTAACCCCGGCTTTAACCCTGGCTCCTCTCACAAGCTGCTCCCAACCATATGGGATTGAAAAAGCTCCACATCTCTATGGATTGTTGTGCAAAACTTCTCCCAGAGCCTGGAAAATCCGTCCCTGACACAGGAGATCATTTCACTGAGGACCAAACGGAATATTGAGAATCATGGAATGGTTTGGATTGGAAGGGACCCCAAAGATCATTTAGATCCCACCCCCTGCCATGGACAAGGACATTTCCCACTGTCCCAGGCTGCTCCAAACCCGGCCTTGGGCACTGCCAGGGATCCAGGGGCAGCCCCAGCTGCTCTGGGCACCCTGTGCCAGGGCCTGCCCACCCTGCCAGGGAACAATTCCTGCCCAATCTCCCATCCAGCCCTGCCCTCTGGCACTGGGAAGCCATTTCCCCCCATTCCATCCTTCCATGCCTGTATAAAATTCCCTCTCACTATTTTATTTTATATATATTTTTTATTGTATATATTTTATTTTATTTTTATTTTATGTATTTTGTTTTATATATTTTATTTTATTATTTATTTTATTTTATTTTCTACATTTTAAAATATATTTTATTTTATATGTTGTATTTTATTTTTTAATTTTTTATATTTTATTTTATTTTTTAATATATTTTATTTATTTCATTTTATTTTATTTTCTATATTTAAAAATATGTTTATTATTTATTTTTTATTTTATATATTTTATTTTATTTATTTTATTTTATTTTCTATATTTTTAAATATATTTTATTGTTTATTTTTTATTTTATACATTTTATTTTATTTTATATATTTTATTTATTTTATTTTATTTTATATATTTTAAATATATTTTATATCTTTAAATTTTATTTTATTTTATTTTTATATTTTATTTTATATATTTTATTTATATATTTTTTATTTTATTTTTATTTTATATATTTTATTTTTTATTTTATTTTTTATATTTTTAATATTTTTTACTTATTTTATTTTATTTTATTTTATTTTATTTTATTTTATTTTATTTTATTTTATTTTTTTCTTCAGTGCAGCTGATATTTGAAATGCCCCGAATGCCGATGCTTCCATTGCTCGTGTGGGAAAACACAGCGTGGGTCCCTTTGAATTTGCCCTCGGTTCCAGGAGCGGGAAGCATGGGAGAGGGGCTGCCAGGCACCTGCCCCCATCCCTGGGGAGGGAATTAGCCAGGGAAGCTGCAGAAGAGCTGGGATTTGTGCGCTGATGGGGCTCCTTGTGAGGCATCGCTCCGGCAGCGCCTCATTGCTCCGTGCCTGGCTGGGATTCGCACGGAGAGCCCAGAGGGAGGAATTCCTTGCTTCACACAGTGGCTGTTAATCAACATTTTGGGAAAGGCAATTACAGCTTCCCAAGCTGTGGAAACCTCTGGCTTTCCCACACTTGGGCCATGTGGTCATGGGCTGGGGCTCAGCTCTTCCTTTGTGCCAGGGACACTTGACCTCTCCCAGTGTCTGCAGAAGACTGGGAATGTTTCATGGATGACCGAGGTGCCAGCCCTGCAGACGCACGCAGGGACATTTCACAACAGGGTTTTCCTAAGAGAATTAGGAATGCACTTTTTCTGGGAGTCAAACTCGATTAGGTTTCCTTGGTTTTCAGGGGTTTTTTTGGAAATTCCTGCCTTTTTGTTCCCAGCTTTCCAGCTGAGCCTGTTCCACTCCTGGCACCGCCCGTTGTACTCGGCTGCATTACTCAGCTTTTGTGCTGCCAGACTGGAATGTCAATGGAAGTAACTCTCAGCTCCCAGGAGGTGGCATGGAGAGCCCCATTCCCTCTTCCTGAGGTAAGAAATTTCAGGATACAGCTCAGTTACGGGAAAGGTTCTAGGATATGTTGCCTGAGGGGCTGGTCTTGCCAATCCACAATGCCCTTGCCATTCCTGAGCTCCCAAGAACAACCTGAACACTGTGGAAAAATCAGGTTTTCCCATTATATTCCTGAGATCAGTTACATTCCCGCTGCCATTTTTCCAGCTGTGTCCTGACTGCTTTGTCCAGTGGAAATCTTCCTTATCAGAAGCCAAAATTCCCCTCCCAGCAGCTCTCAGAGGTCACTTACGGGACATTTATATCCCAAACAAAAGGTTGTGCTGCTCCAGCCTGGATGGTGTAACTGGAAGAAACCAATCCCTGCTTTCCCTGAGCTGTGGATGCAATCCCACAGCTCTGAAGATATTTCTACAAATCCACTTATTTCTATAATTCCTGGGCTGCATCCAAAGTAGTGTGGGCAGCAGGGAAGGGATTGGGATGGTGCCCCTGTGCTCAGGTGAGAGCCCACCTGCAGAGCTGCCCCAGCCCTGGGACCAGCACAGGGAGGACGTGGAGCTGCTGGAGAGAGGCCAGAGGAGGCACCAGGATGAGCAGAGGGATGGAGCAGCTCTGCTGGGAGGAAAGGCTGCGAGAGCTGGGATTGTTCAGCCTGGAGAGGAGAAGCTTTGGGCTGAGCTCAGTGTGGCCTTGCAGGGCCTGAAGGAGCTGCAGGAAAGCTGGAGAGAGACAATTCCCAAGGCATGGAGGGCCAGGAGGCAGGGAATGGCTTCCCAGTGCCAGAGGGCAGGGCTGGATGGGAGATTGGGCAGGAATTGTTTCCTGGCAGGGTGGGCAGGCCCTGGCACAGGGTGCCCAGAGCAGCTGGGGCTGCCCCTGGATCCCTGGCAGTGCCCAAGGCCAGGCTGGACATTGGGGCTTGGAGCAGCCTGGCACAGTGGGAGGTGTCCCTGCCATGGCAGGGGTGGAACTCAATGATCTTTGAGGTCCCTTCCATCCCAAACCATCTCATGATTCCATGATTTCCTACCCTCCAGAGGCTGGACTTTCCTGCTATAAGGCAAACCTTAATGGCCAGAAGTATAAATTCCATGAAATGAAGTTTAAGGTTTGGTCTGAGCGATGAAATATTGGAATTCTTCATCATTTAAAGAGACAGCTTAAGCGAACAAACTCCAATTAATTAATATTTCATGGCCTGAAGTGTTGTAGTGTTCCAATTAATTTGGAAGGATTTGGGAGAAAATGGCCCCTGAGTCTCAAAAGAAACCCCAGACTGACCTCATCCAAGGAATCTGGAGGCTTTCTTGCTGGTTTAAGGTGAAAATAAGGATGAATCTTAAAGAAGTGGCCAGGAAAACTTCAAGCCAAGTTGGTTACAACATATCTGCAACCACAGGAAAATTAGGCCTGTCCTGGGGTTTTAATACAGTGGGGGAGCCACTGCCAGGATCTGAAAGTCTGGGATGCTTTCCATCCATGCAAAAAAAAAAAAAAAACCCAATTAACCGAAACAAGGTAAAAATTAAACACATTATTTAAAATGTCTTTGAATGTGTGACATCCCTGCTGTTTCTGACAGGCACCTCAGTTCCAGGATGGGGTTTTAGACAAAGCTTGCTGACAGGAAAGTAGTTTTATTGGAGTTTAGGATGTTTGGCAGAGCTCCAGGACTCAGAAATCCGTGGCTCTACACAGCCAACCCAACCTTACTGACTTGGGTCTGGAAAAGCTGCTCCTACAACTTCCAGCAGCCACAGTCCTGCTGTGCCACTGGATTTATCAGCAGGGAAAATCCCACATGGCCCATTCCATGCAGGCAGGGAAGGACTCACAGGGTGGGCTTTGGTTTCTTTTCACTTTCTTGGTCACTTTGGGCTCCTGCCTGGGAAAACTGGGCTGAGTAAATTTGGCATCAGCTACTGGGTGGTGTAAGGAGCTTCAGTTCTTCTGGAATTGTTCAGCCTGGAGAAGAGAAGGATCCAGGGAGAACTCAGTGCAGTCTTCCAGTGCCTGAAGGAGGCTTTTAAAAAGGAAGGAAAGGGACGTTTTATACAGTGACAGGAGCCAGGGAATGGCTTCCCAGTGCCAGAGGGCAGGGCTGGATGGGAGATTGGGCAGGAATTGTTCCCTGGGAGGGTGGGCAGGCCCTGGCACAGGGTGCCCAGAGCAGCTGGGGCTGCCCCTGGATCCCTGGCAGTGCCCAAGGCCAGGCTGGACATTGGGGCTTGGACAATCTTCTGCCAGAGATTCCTCATCACAATTAATCTTGCTTTGTTAAGATGGACTTAAGCTGTATAAATAATTGATGAGAGACAAATTCTCATCTCTCCATCATCTTTAAATAACCTGTGTAAGTGTGACCCATCTGTTCACTCTGCTCCCTGGGACCTGACAGCACCCAGGGAGCGGCTGGAGCTGGGCCAGGGCAGGGTTAGGTTGGATTTTAGGGAAAGGTTCTTCCCCCAGAGGCTGCTGGGCACTGCCCAGGCTCCCCAGGGAATGGGCACGGCCCCGAGGCTGCCAGAGCTCCAGGAGCGTTTGGACAGCGCTGCCAGGGATGCCCAGGCTGGGATTGGTGGGGGGTCTGGGCAGGGCCAGGGGTGGGACTGGGTGATCCCTGTGGGTCCCTTCCAGGGTGCTCAGGATGTTCCATGATTCTGTGATCCTGTGACCCTGGAACCCAACACAACTGAAAACAGATCTTTGCTTATGGGCAGCTGGTGCAAAAACCTTCTCTGATGGAGATTTCAGGGAATCATCAGTCTGCACTAATGCCTTGCTGTGACTCAGGCAGCCACAGAGTCCCTTCCTGAGCAGGGCATGACCTGCAGACAGCTCCAAGGACTTCTCAGCTGCTCTGTCCTCTGCTTTTTCCTGGGCAAACAGGTGATTTTTTTTTTTTCCCCTCCTCACTGATATCCAGACTTGCTGCCCATTGCCAGAGTGTCTGGATTGGATCTTGGTGCATCATCAAACACTCACATTCCACTTGTTGAGTCAGGAGAGCTGGAAAAGGATGAGCTGCACCAGTGGGGATTTGTTGAGGCAAGATGGAAAGACCTGGGGTGGACAAACAGACTAAAATCTGTCCCTAGGGATCCTATCCCTGGTCAGCCATTCCCCAGGTCCAGCAATGCATCCTTTTCCCAACCCTCATCTCTGTGCATGCTGCCCCTTCCCTCCTCTCACCCAAAGAGAAGTTGTCCTGTGTGTCCCCAGTGCCACATGAAGATGAGGAAATCCTCCTCTGTGACCACCAGAAGGACCTGTGGGAGCTGCCAGAGGCCACAAAACGAGGGACTCTCACCCACTTTGCTGGCAAAGAAACATCATCTCCCTGACTAAAACATCCACGAGAAAGAGTCTAATTTGGAGTTAATAACCCCAAGGTTTTGTGAGAGCACAGCAAGAGAAAAGCTCTGGAGTCTCCTGGTCGGGGATACAACAGAGGAGGAGGATTTCCATGAATACTCCAGGGTGTTATTTTCTGCTGCACGTGGGGTTCTTTGCCTGAGCCCGGTCTTTTCCTACAAAACCCGGCGTGTGCTGTGCAGAGGGAAGACAAGACAGAGCAAACCACGGAGGTCACGACTCCGATCCTGCGGGAAGCCGCTCTCCAAGCAGAAAGTTTAAGGTAAATATCTGCTGTTGATAAACACTCAGTGCATATTTAAGGCCACCACGGTTCCTTGGGTGCCCTTTGTTGGTGTAAATAAACTCCAGCTCGGTTTGTGGCAAACCTCAAATATTTGACTTCAGGCTCAGCAGAGGATGCGGAGTTATGAATCTGTTCCTGTGCGTGGGTTTAACACTGCACTGATCACGTGGAATCCTTCCTGAAATCCCAAGTTTTTCCAAGCAAAACAATGATAGAGGGTGAGAGGAGCCTCCTCTAAGGTGGGTCTGTTAATATCCATCCCACTCCAAGGAGAATGTCACCACCTCCTCTCCCTTCCATCAGTTTTATTCATTTCCATCAGTTTTATCAATTTTATTCATTAATTTAAGGGTAATTCTGGGAGAGAGGGATACAACCCTACGGACACCAGGTGTGTGCCTTTGCCTGAGGCAAGGAGAAGGGGCACATTCCTGGGATTTATCCTGAGTCCACATCCCTACAAAATCCTACCCAGCCTCCTGGAATGAGTCTGTTTTGATCTCCATCATCCGATTTTCAGGAGCACAAGGAGCACTCAGGAACTACACCTTTGGAAAGTTCCAAGCAGAGCCAGATAGATCTGGGATTCCTCAGCTCTCCACTGCTTGGATTGTGCAAAGCTGGTGGCTGCACTGCTGGAAAACCCAAAATCGCTCAGCACAGGGGGTTCTTTGTCTCCTCTGCTTGGAATTATGAGCAGGAAGAAAGCAGAAGTAGCAGCCCAGTTTCACCCTGGTCACTCCAACTTGGGAATGTTCTTGGGAAAACTCTGGCTCCCTGTGGCTGCTAAGAGGGCAGTGGAAGTGGAAATGAATGGAGAAATAGCCCAGAAAAATATTTAGTGGGTGTGTGGCAGCCACACCTGTGCTCCAATGGACATAAAATCATGGAATTCCAGGGTGGTTTGGGTTGGAAGGGACAATGAAGGTCGTGTCATCCCACCCCTGCCATGGCAGGGACACCTCCCACTGTGCCAGGCTGCTCCAAGCCCCAATGTCCAGCCTGGCCTTGGGCACTGCCAGGGATCCAGGGGCAGCCCCAGCTGCTCTGGGCACCCTGTGCCAGGGCCTGCCCACCCTGCCAGGGAACAATTCCTGCCCAATCTCCCATCCAGCCCTGCCCTCTGGCACTGGGAAGCCATTCCTGTCCCTCCATCCCTTTTAAAAGTCTCTCTCCACATTTCTTGAGCCCTTCAGGGACTCAGCTGAAATTACAACTGTGTAAGCCCCAAATTCAGTTCATCCAGCTCTTTCTCGTCTACCACAGGCATTTGGAATTAAAGGAGTTTTCCCAGCGTGTTCCTGAGGAGCTGATGGTCTTGCACATGGCTGAGGGATGTCCCTGCAGCCACTCCGGTTGTGGTGACTCCAGCAGAATTTAACTTGGAGCCAGCACAGCCTTGGGCACATCCCTGTAAACCAAGCCCAGTGAGTTGTGCCTTGGGAGGGCATCCAGTGGCACTCAGTGCTCTGGGCTGGGGACAAGGTGGGCATCAGGCACAGCTGGGCCTGGCTGGGCTGGGAGGGCTTTTCCAGCCTCAGCATTTCTGTGAGGTTTTGGTCTTGGTCCTTCTGTGGGGGCCAAGCTTTACCTGTGGGGAGATCAGCCCACATCAGCTCTCGGGTACTTTGATGGGAAATCTTCCCCTCTGGAAATTCTTCCATGTGGCAGAAAATGCTTGAGAGCAAGCGAGAGTGACCTGGAGATCAGGATTTCCAGCAGAATCCCTCAAATTAAAGGTTCATTCCGTGACTCAGAGGATGCTGTTTTAAAAAGGGGCAGAAATTGTCTGAGTAACTCAATACCAAAACCTTTGGCTCAACGAGTTTTGCTGATCCCCTTTCGTGTATTTAAGTTCAAGTTTTTGGCAACATAATCACAATAAAGCTGAACTCTCCCGTTCTCTGTGCAAAAATCCCTTGTTTGGAGCCACGTAGATGTTCCTTTCTGCCAGTCCGCTCCACGCTTCATTTCTAATTCCCGATTTTTCTCCTCCCTGGCTACTTTTGTCCGTCTCTCCCAGGTGGAATTTGCCAGTCCTGGAGGTCTGACCCGGCTGCGGGCTGCGGGTGGTGGGCTGTGGGTGGTGGGGGCTGTTCCTGTCAGCGCTTGGCCGCGGTTGTTTCCGAGCTCCAGTTTCTTCCCACCCACATGGATGGGACAGGCAGGGCTGGCTGGAATTCCCACAAGGAGCCAGGAAAATGCAGAAGCCTTGGCTTTGGCTCTGGGTTTTAGCAAAGTCCCATCCCAGGAGCGGGAATGGCAGAGTGGTGTGGGAATGGATGGAAGTGCAAACCCCAGGAGCAGCTGGTACCAGGAAAGGACTTTTTTTTAAAAAAAAAAGACAAACAAGCTCCTCTTTCAGCTGGCCAAGGTTAAAATATCTGGCTCCTTATCCAGCCTTTTATTGGGAATTCTGTCCTGGCCACCTCCAGCTCCCTGTTTCTCCCTGGGAGGGACAAACAGCTGCCGTTTTTGGGAATGCTCTCCTCCCTTCTTTCCTGGCAGGTAGAGGCAGCTCTGGAGCGTTCTGAGGAATCTTTGCACCAACAATGATGGCCAAAATCTCCCTGAGGATGACGAATTTTGGCCGTACTGAGTTTTTTGTTGAGGAAACTGTGCAAAATGTCCAGTAAACGACAGGTTAGACATGGAGGTGACCCCAAAATTTGCTTTGTTCAGTGGAGCAGATGAGCCACCACTAAGGTTGGTGGAGCTACAGCAGCTTGGAGGCTGGGCCAAAGCACAAAGAAGCTCTGAATTTTAAGAAAAATCAAATTTAGAGCACCACAGGAAGCACAGAAACAGCTGGAGTTCCTGGATGTGATGTAATTCTGCTGGCCCGGCCCATCCCGAGGAGTTTGCTCCTCTGGGATGTGCTGAACCACCAAAATTAACAGCACAAGTTCTCAGAATAGGCAGAAATTACCAAAAAAAGCAAAATCCAAACACCGGCAAGGCAGAAGAAATCTGCAGGTGGTCCTGGAAGAGGTGATTTGCCAGACTGGGGATTTGGGCACACCCACATCGATGTCCTCATGGAGAGCAGAAACCCAGCCTCGTAGGAAAAAACAGGCTTCAAAAGCAGGGGAAGGCAAGCCATGGTTTATGAATTCCAGAAAATTGCAGTTCAGTTGAAGAAAATGCAAAAAATCTCATCATTAAATCTGAGTAAGAGCAAAATTGGTGTTGCCTGGCTCTCAGCAGGGACTGAGAGCGGATTCCAAGGAAAACAAGAGTTCCCATCACCAGGAGTGTGTCCTCCCAGCTTCCAGCAATGGGTGACTCCTCAAATTCTTGAGCCACAAGTTGGATCTGCACTGTGGTGTGAAAGAATATTTCATGAAGTTCTCCTCGTGATTTTTCCAATTCAGATTTCTGATAGCTAAGGCAATTCCAGGGAGTTCTGCATCCGAGTGTGGGGAAGATCTGTCTCTTTTTTAATTTGACCTGATGAACACAGAGATGAACACAAATGACAAAGTTCCTGAGTCATTCCAATTACTAATCCATTCCAAAAAATGCCATTCTTTTTTTTTTTGGAGAACTTGGAGAACTGGAAGAGGCTTCATAAACCAGCCCTGTGTTCTTTCCTAGGTTTTTTTTTTCTTTTTTTTTCCATGAACAACTGTTGATTCAGTCAGCATTAATTTGGGAATTTTAATGAGTTGCGTAGAAATTCAGGTTGAAGAGTATTATTTTAATGCTGTGATGAACTTGGCCTGAAGCAGGGAGTGGAATAAAATCCAAGCTTCCACAACATTTTTGCTCCAAAAAAACCTGACATAATTAAAATGTTTTCCTTGCAAAAACGTCCTGTATCTTATCTTTGTCTGATTGTCTCACCCTGTATTGAGACAGTATATTATTAATTATGTTGCAAATAGTTTTATTTGCTAATTAGCTGTGTGGACTTAAATCTTTATCTTTTACCCAGGGAATGGAGAAAGTCAGATAGGCCACAGAATTCCAGATCTTTTTTATGGATTTTATGATGGAGAAGAGAAGGTTGTGTGAGGATCTTACAGCACCTTCCAATATCTGAAGGGGCTACAGGGAAGCTGAAGAGGGATAATCCATGAGGAACTGGAGTGATGGGACAAGGGGGAATGGCTTCCTAGTGCCAGAGGGCAGGGCTGGATGGGAGATTGGGCAGGAATTGTTCCCTGGGAGGGTGGGCAGGCCCTGGCACAGGGTGCCCAGAGCAGCTGGGGCTGCCCCTGGATCCCTGGCAGTGCCCAAGGCCAGGCTGGACACTGGGGCTTGGAGCAGCCTGGGACAGTGGGAGGTGTCCCTGCCATGGCAGGGGTGGGACAGGCTGATCTCTCAGGTTCTTTCCAGCCCAAACCATTCTGTGATTCCATGATTTTATTCCAATAGTCACTGATGTATTTAGAAGCTCTTTCTCATCAGACTCATAATTAAAGACCAACATATTTTAATTTTTCCAAGGACACTTGCATTTCCACTTGTTTAGAAACCTCTCGGGGTCACCTGTGCTGTTTGGCTGGAGTTGCTGCTCGTTTTGTCAGTGTTCCTCACACCAGGGCTTTTCCAGGAATTCTGGAGCCTCCAGAGCCTTCATTCATGGCTGAAGGTGGGAGCAGCACCTGGAGGAACTGAGTGAGGGGAGTTGGGAAGCACAACCACGAGGATTGATCAGATCTCTGTGGTTAAACCTCAGGTACCCCCTGCTCCAGGGAGGCCCCTCTGCCAGCCTGCACATGTCACCACTTCAGAGGGCCGGAGAAAGCACGGGCTGAGCGAGGACAAACTGTCACCTCAGGAGTCACACGGGAATGGGGCTTGTCCTCGGTGCTCTCCGCACTCAGAGATTGTGGCTGATAACTCACAGAGATAACGGGCACGTTCCAGGCTGACTCCAGCAGCTCTGCAGGGTGAAATAGCTTTATTAACAAAGCTTTCTCAGAAGTTTGAATTACCAAGGCACTAACTGGATATTTTCCTGATGAGAATTCCCATATTTAGGGCATCAGAGATATTTTAAATCCCCCTGTGGTATCACCCACTGCTGGGTTGGTTATGGGCACGTGCTTTTGGCAAAGCAAACAAGCAACATTTCCCTCTTGGGTTCGGCCTTGGAGGATCGAGGTTTCCTGAAGGAAAAACTGAGGAATGAGGATTCAGATCCTCTGTATGCCAGGACTTGGATGGGATTTCACTGGCACACATCTCCCATGCAGTGTTGGACAGGACAGGGAAGGTGGCAGAGGAGAAGCAGTAGGATTTACTTGTTCCCTGCTCTGCTGAGGCCAGGTTGGAGGGGGCTTGGAGCAACCTGGAATAAGGGAAAGTATCCCTGCCCATGGCAGATGATCTTTAAGGTCCTTTCCAACCCAAAACATCTGAAGATTGGATGTTTCTAATCTCTAATCTGAAGATTTGATGTTTCTCATCTCCACAATTTCACGCTGTGCAGTGTGAACTGCCCTTGTTTTCTTCCTGACAGACGGGTCCTGTAGTCTAAGAACTGCCCTAAATTCATGACAAATTGAGTTCCATCACCTCTGGGGAGCTTCCCAACCCTTTCCAGAAAACCAGACGAAGCTCAGCAGCTCTCCCCCATCCTGAGGGAAAACAAACTGTCTATTTTCCTGGCTTTTGCAGAAAGCAAGTGGACTTGGAGCCACCCGAATGGCAAAGCCAGACTGAAAATCAGGGATTTCACTCCTTTAATTCTATGAATGCTCCTGTTCTACCCACCCAGCCCTTCTGTGTCATTACAGACAGTTTTCCAGAGGGTCACCTTTCCTTTAGGAGCCAGAAGTGTCACCTACCTGTGACCAGAAGGTCACAAAGGCTGTGACTGAGGGAGTTACCCTCTTTCACTGCTTTCCTTTCTTGCATCCTCCAGAAGTTTGTCTGGACCCAGAACATAAGAAAATAAAAAATTCATTTCTGTGGCTTTGTTTAAGAGGAAGAAATGAGGAATTCCACTGGTGAGAGGACAGTGGGAACCCCTCTGACTGGACTCCATCCCTCATCCAAGGTTCTCCAAACACCCCTGTGCCCCGTCTGCTACGAGTTCATCATCATCCCCCCATCTCATGGACATCTGAGGGCAGGAATGTGATTAATCCCCAGAAAGAGAAATCTCAGGGGTTGAATCCCAGTTTTTACTGGTTTTGCTTGGCAAACACCCACAGACATAAAGTTTTCCAAATAGGACAGAAATTCCCTCCCTTTGAGTGCGTTGTTGTCCAAATTTAAGCTGTTTTAGCAGTGGCGGCTGCCTTGAAGGAAATGAAGTTTCTCCCAAAAATTAAGAAGCTCAAGGTGGAATTTTCTGCCTCAAAATACCTGAAATCAGACAGAAATGGTCAACATAGTTACTTTGTAGTAGTAATTTGTATTAGAACTTTTATATTTTTGGTTTTTGGAGACTACTTCCCATTCTTAGGTTTTTCTTTTTCATTCTTTGAAATGTTCCTATTGGATCTGGTGGCAGTTTTGTGAGGACAATGATGGAAAATTTTCCTTCTAAAATGTGAGACCCACAACCCAATAGTGATGATCAAACCTTTCTGTCTCAATAAACTGATTACACCGAGTACTTATGGACTCCTTTATCCTTTCACAGAATTCCAGAATCCTGGAATTGGGGTTGGAAGGATCCTTCTTGCAGCAAAATGAAGCCCTGAAGGTGTGAGATCCTGAATCCAGAACCTTCCCAGTCAAGGAAAAGAGCTCTCACTTCTCTTCCTGATTTTATTAAAGCTGCAGTAATAAACTATTAATATTTCCTACCCGGATTAATTGCCTGGAATTTATGGGATATAAATTTCCACTTCTTTTTTCTGCCAAGTTAATGACACCCTGCAAGACTCAAAGTAAAAAGTATTGCACAGGTTTTGCACAAAAAGAGAAGCAAGCGCTCCACTCTGGAATGTCAGCATTTGCTGAGGACAATCCAAGATGAATTCCAGGCCACATGTTTAATTCCCATTAAAATAAAAGTGGGGTGGATTGTGCCAGCTCAGATGCAACTGGTTCTACACAGAGGGAACTCCAAACTCCAGCCTATGAGTAAATGATGGAATTTAGGGTAAATATGGCTGTTAAAACAAGTTTTTTAAAAGCAGTCTGATTCAATTTAGGTTTTTTTTTCCCCGTTCCAGGCTTGACACAGCACAGGAATAAGGTGGATGTGAGGTATCCAAGAAAAAATAGGCAAATTACCAAGCAGGCAATCAATGAAGGCGATCTATATCTCATTCACATTGTTGAATAAATAATAACAGAGGAGACCTAAAATTAGATTTGAGGAGAAACCAAGTCTGAACATGGGCTGAGGCACAGTTCCAGTCTCACTGCTGGGCTGGAGAGTCGGGATCTCAACTGAGACTGGGAATGGAGCTGGTCTGGCTCCTCCTGGCTGGGCCAGAGATGTTTGTGTCGGGGGGAATGAGGGGATGGTGGTCCTGCAAATCCATCACTTCAGGAGAGAATGGAAAGTTTGAGGTGATTTAGGGGATTTCTCTATTTGCAGGAACTAATCTTAATCCCAGACTGGTTTGGGAATGGAACTTAAAGCTCATCTCATTCCACCCCCTGCCATGGGCAGGGACACTTTCCACCATTCCAGGTTGCTCAGAGTTCCATTTGGATCCTGAGCTAAAGAAAACCATGAGAATTAAGATTTGAGGCCAAAAGTTGATAAAACCCCTAAAAATCAGTGCTCTCCTGACAGAGGAGAAGGGTTTGGGTTATGACATTGCAGTAAACTGGAGCTGCAATCCCTGCTCCTGATTCATAGCAGGGCATGAAAGTTAATTCCCTCCCCTCTGCAGCCAAGAAGGGATGACTGATGTCTAAAATGCTTTAGAATGTTATCTTCAAAGTCTCCAAAATAACAAAGTTCACCTTTGCAACAATGCTCCCTTTATTTTCATTTGTTTGACATGATCTGCTGAGTTTGACCACAACTTCCAAACAAATTCACATCCAGGGACAATGTTTGGGGTCTTTTTTCCCTGAAAATGCCATCTGGTCTACATGGAATATTGAAGCCTGAAGTTATCCATGTCCTACGTGTCCCAAAGAAAGAGCTTTTCAAATGCTGGCTCACACTGGGGATTTATAAATCCTTTTATTGATATTAATCAATACTGACCAAACTTTTGGAGAAAGAGCAGTGAATACAACCATCAATCCCACTTCAATAGAATTGCCCAGAAGGTCAGATCACTTTGTCTCTGTCTGAGCAGGGGATGGAAAAAATATCTCAGATGGGGAAGGGAGCCCTGGAAAATGATGGAGGGATGGATTTAGAATCATGGAAACATGGAATGGTTTGGGCTGGAAGGGACCTCAAAGCCCATCCAGTGCCACCCCTGCCATGGCAGGGACACCTCCCACTGTGCCAGGTTGCTCCAAGCCCCAATGTCCAGCCTGGCCTTGGGCACTGCCAGGGATCCAGGGGCAGCCCCAGCTGCTCTGGGCACCCTGTGCCAGGGCCTGCCCACCCTGCCAGGGAACAATTCCTGCCCAATCTCCCATCCAGCCCTGCCCTCTGGCACTGGGAAGCCATTCCCTGGCTCCTGGCCCTCCAGCCCTTGGGAATTGTCTCTCTCCAGCTTTCCTGCAGCTCCTTCAGGCCCTGCAAGGCCACACTGAGCTCAGCCCAAAGCTTCTCCTCTCCAGGCTGAACAATCCCAGCTCTCGCAGCCTTTCCTCCCAGCAGAGCTGCTCCATCCCTCTGCTCATCCTGGTGCCTCCTCTGGCCTCTCTCCAGCAGCTCCACGTCCTCCCTGTGCTGGGATTCCAGAGCTGGATGCAGCTCTGCAGGTGGGCTCTCACCCGACTGACATCCCTCGCTCTGCTTCCCTCTGATTTTCCCAAAATCCTGAGCTTTTCCCACCTTCTGGCAGCTTTAAACGTTGCTGCTCCTTTTGCCAAACCAGTCACATTTACAAGAATTGTTAATTGCTGAGTTTCCCATAATTTAGAAATGCCAATCTGCTTCATCCTGCTTTTCTTTTGGAGTGGGAAAAGCCTCTCAGAGCTGCCTGTGGAGTCAGCAGCTGGACAGAGCTCGCAGGAGGGGCGGCTCCCTGGGCTCCGAGGAAATATTATCGGAAACATCATATTTTGGGCCAGAAACCTGGGAGAAGGATTATGAGAAATCAAGGAAAAAGGCTGTGATTGAGAAAGACTGAAAAAAAGGAAACAAAATCCAAAGGAGACCTCAGGGATTTTAATCAGTTTAGGAGCCAGACTCAATTTCTTGATGGAAAAAGATGGGAATTATTCATAAGACTGAAAAATTAAAATCCTTTAGGAAGAAGAAACACCTCAAAACAACTTGTTTGGTGTCTGGACAGAAACAGGAATTATACAAATAATCAAAAGAGCAGCGTCACTCACACAGAGGCAGAGAGAGATGATTTCTAACCAGGTATCTGCTTCCTCTGGCCGAAGGATTTTAGATGGCTTATAATGGATCGCTAAAATGTGTGGCATGTTCATTACTGTCAAAATGAGTGGATAACTCTCAAGCAGTGCAGATATTTTATTTATGAGCGAATAAAAGAATTTTATAGCTGCCTATCACTGATCTCCAGTGCTGGAATGGAGTAAAATCAATTCAAAGTTAAAACAAACAAGAAAAAATTGAGGGAGAGGAAAGGATTTTTTTCTGGTTTGCTTCGGTTATTGTTATTTTTGTTCTTCGATTTGGTTGTGCTTTGATTTGGAGCTTTTGACTTGGATTCCTGCTTGGATTGAAAGGCAAATTGAAGTGTAGCAGCCAGGCTTTAATAAAGAGATGTGCAGTGTCTCTGATGTATTTGAGGGAACCTTTGCTGCTTGTGGTTTTGTATATGGTTATGGTAAATAACCCTCACGCTGATTTTTGTGGTCTGCCCTTTGCTGTGGGTACTTGACCACCAGAGACTCATTGAACCTAAATAACCCAAACCCATGCCCAGCCTCCAAGTGCCACCACCCCCACAAATCCTGGGAAAACAGGGCAGCCCAGGAATGCCCCCGCTGAGGAGATGCCTGAATTTGGGCCTGCACTGAGGGGGAACGGCCCTGACAAGGCCCGGCTGCCGCCAGCTTTGTTATCCTGGGGGTTGTCACTGCAAAAGCCCCCTTTCCCCATGGCTGCTTCCTGCCAGCAATCCCAATAAATGAGCCCAAGTGGGAGACAGGATGACAGGGCTGAGGCCCCGCGCGTGTCTCGCTGTCCCTCACGGGGGACGAGCCCTGACGGGGGGCACTGAACCCGAACTGACGGAGCGTCCCCGCCTCAGCGCCGGGGCCTGGGGGCCTCCACCGAGCAGGATTTGCACTTTTCCTCCAGGAATTAGTGCTGGGTTTGCTCCCCTGGAAAAGCAAATTAAACCAGGCGGTGAAACCTCCTGAAAATATTCGGTTTAAGGTGCAAAATGTTTGTGGGGTCTGCTGGGGGCT
>NW_024580950.1:97104-104500 GCF_017639235.1 Corvus kubaryi
TCTGCTGGGGGCTTCCATTTAAAGATCCTCCCTCATACATTCCCCCTATAAATATGCTCCATAAAAAACATATATTTAGGTACATACACACTAGTTTGCTCCCCTGGAAAAGCAAATTAAACCAGCTGGTGAAACCCCCTCAGAATACTCAGTTTAAGGTGCAAAATGTTTGTGGGTTCTGCTGAGGGCTCTCATTTAAAGATCTTCCCTCATACATTCCTCCTGTAAATATGCTCCATAGAAATATATATTTAGGTACATACACACCAGTTTTCTCCCCTGGAAAAGCAAATTAAACCAGGCGGTGAAACCCCCTCAGAATATTCGGTTTAAGGTGCAAAATGTTTGTGGGGTCTGCTGGGGGCTTCCATTTAAAGATCCTCCCTCATACATTCCCCCTATAAATAAGCTCCATAAAAATATATATTTAGGCATATAGACACCAACATCTTCCTCTAAATTCACGGATATACATCTGTGCACACACACATTTATTTTTCCGGCCACGACAATAACTGGGGAGATGATTTTTTTCCACACCAAAGGTGAAAAACCCAGCTGGAAGTGCAAGAAAACACAACTGACATGCACAGGGTGGGGGGAAATCTCCCTGAAATCTCCCTGAACTTTCCAGGGGGATGTCAGTCAGGGCCACACGCAGGCACTGAACCACAAAGTCAGAAGCACGACATGAGCAAGAAAAGGAACTCTCTGGGCAGAGTTCCTTCAGAGCGTGACATTTATGATTCCTCTGACTAGAAATTTGTGTCCATCTGAAGACAAGATTTTTTTTTTTTTTCTCTTTTCCTGTGGAAATCTCTCACATAATGTAAGGCTTTTTGGCTCCCAGCAAACAAAGGCTACGTTTTAGAGCTGTGCTTTTTGGGAGCCTGGCTCCCTGCTAAATACAGATGTTTTCCAGGAGGGCAGCTGATTTCTAAAATAAATTCACTGCAGTGAAGTTGTTTGGTGAAAACCAGAAAATCTTCTGAATCCCGTTTAATGCAAAGGAAGGATGGTGGGGCTCTAGAAACAGCAAGTAAGGGAAAATGTCATTTTCTGGCACTGTTTTTCTCTTTTCATTTTTCCTCTTGCCTAAATATCATCAAGTAAATGAGAGCATCTTTTTAGGGGTTTAATTGGTATCAGAGAACAACACTTAACTCTGTGCTGACTGTAAAGTGATAAATCAAGGTATGATTTATCCTTGTCCCGCAACCTCATGTGTAGCTCAAACTGGATTTAAACAGCTAATTTTCCCTCTTCTGTGTTTTTTTCTTTTTTTCTTTGCTACTGACTTTTCTTTTTCTCCGATCAGGTGGAAAAAGAGACAGTTCCCCAAGGCAGGGATGGCAGGGAAGAGAAATAGTCACTGGGGAGGGCTGTTGAGATAAATAAGGAGCAAACACCTCTTGAGACCTCAAAGATTTGGGAAGAGACCCCAAACGAAGATTTCCTAGGGACCAAAAACCCACCTGCAAAGACACAGTGGGGAGGTGGAGATACGGGGATAAACACTTAATTTCTTTGCTTATCACCTTTTTTTTAGCCGTTTTGTGGTTCCATCCTTCTTTCAGCAGCTCTACAGAAGGACGAGAGCTCTGGCAGACTCAGATCCTGTCAGAACACTTTTCAGCTCAGCTTCCAGGGAATAAAACCAGACCCCAATTTACCCTCCCATTCTGGTCCTGCAGAGTGCAGGTCCCCTTCCAGAGCTGTTCCTCTCCTGTGCTCACCTGTTTTCCTCATCCCACTCTTTGTGCTCAGCACATTCCATTGTTTCCCTTCCAGCTGTTAATAAGTGAGACTGGGAATGCATGTGAGCAATTGGCCCATGGAGAAACCTGCTGAACTGAGGCTAAAATTTCCCTTCAGGGAGCCAGATTATGTTTGGGTTTTTTTTCACTTACAAGAAAGGAGAGGCAGAAGCCAGCACAGCTGGCAAAGGAGAAATTAGTCTGCTGGAAAATAGACTTTTTTTCCACACCTCAGCTTTATAAAACTGAGCCAAAACCAAGCCAGGATATGAAATCTGAGCAACTCGGACTGTAATAAACATTTTTTTTTCCTCAGTTCTTCTCCAGAGCTGAGCCAAAACAGAGGTGCAGAGCACCAACACCACAGCCAGGCAAACCACAGCCTTCCTCTGTCGCTGCCCAGGAGCACGCAGGGAGATGAGAGCTGCAGAGTGATGAGGATTCCTTCCTGTTAGGAAAGAAATCCTGAGCAGAGCGCTCGGGATTTACTTCACACCCTTTTGTTTATCTTGCATTCCACACATCTGTGCCTCGGAGCAGAAGTAGCTGCAAATAGCTCCGATATCAGCGTGTGGTTCTGAGAAAACAGGGCCATGAGGAACTGGTTTCTGTGAGACATGGGCAGGGAGGAAACTCTGCTGCTGCCTGCACGGCTTTGATGCTGCTGTTATAAACTGAGGAACAGCTGAATTATTCCCCTCGGAGTGGATTATTCCACAGCAATTTCATGGGATGGATCACATTCGTACTCACAGGTGAGGGTTAGGTGGAGGGACCAGCTGGATGCTGAAAGGCTTTTGGGGAATTTAGGAAGATGTTTTTTCCTGAACACCAAATTCATCACCTGTAGCATCAAGAAGAACCCCTGGCCCTTGTATCCCATGACAGTTTCAGGTGATTATTCCAGTTATTTGTCCAATTCCAGCAATTAGCTCCCTGACAGCCATCATGCACAAACCTGTCCCAGTTCAGAGAATCATTTTGGGTTGGAAAGGCCCTTAAAGCCCATCCAGTGCCACCCCTGCCACGGGCAGGGACACCTCCCACTGTCCCAGGCTGCTCCAAGCCCCAATGTCCAGCCTGGCCTTGGGCACTGCCAGGGATCCAGGGGCAGCCCCAGCTGCTCTGGGAATTCCATCCCAGCCTCTCCCCACGCTCCCAGGGAGCCATTCCTTCCCAATGTCCCATCCATCCCTTCTCTCCTTCAACTTAAGGCCATTCCCCTTTTTCCTGTCACTCCAAGCCCTTGGGAAAAGTCCCTCTCCAGCCTTCTTTAGGTACTGAAATAGTCTTGGGGCTTCATGAAGGAAATTTTTGTATTTTTTTGAATAGAATTCCCTCTTTCATTCCCTTATAAAATGAATGAAGAACTTTATTTTATACAAAACAAGTGGCTTAGACCTATCAGACAAGAATCTAGGAAGCACTTTCCTAAGGCAAAGCCTTTTGATAAGAACACTTTAAAACATTTTCTTGCTCCACTTGTGTTATCTTGCAATTGAATTACAAAACTCCCAAGCCTGTCCTTCCTGATAAAGGAACAAATTCATCCTATCTGAGATCAGTCTGTGCATTTAAATTTAGGTCTTGTTCATGTTTCTGTGACATTTCTCGGGGCCTTCCAAGAAATGATACCCATCGTTTCTAGATGAGCAAATTCAGGTTCTGCAGAAAACTTTTCCACTTCTGCTTAACGGTTTCCACTGATCTGATCTTCACATGGAAGATTTCTTCCTCTGCAAGAGTCTGAGGAAATCAGTAGCAACTGTTTCATCTTCCTTCTAGGAAATATTTTATTTTTATCTTTTATTGATGTAATTTTTCACATCTCACCTCTCTGACTGGTACCAATCAGACAAAAACCACCAAATCTGATACGATAACTTGTTTAAATGGGTTAAAGTGCTCTCCTGGTCTGAGGTGAAGCATCTGCATCTCCTCCATGGGGAATTTCTCTGATTTGTACAGCTGTGCTTTCATCTCATGGAATCATGGAATGGGTTGGGTTGGAAAGGAACTTAAAACCCATCCAATTCCAACCCTTGCCATGGGCAAGGAACCTTTCACTATCCCAGGTTTTTCAACTCATCCCATTTCTCCCACTTCACTTTTTTACTGCTCTGTCTGCCCTCACCCCCTCCCCCGGCAATGCTGGTGGGAGAAATCCTTGCTGCTTAGAAAACTGGATTTTTCCATTCAAAAATCCCACCAGGATTTTCAGACCTGGGAAAACCTCTGTGGATCTGCCATGGGTGACTGGGGGGTTGGGCCCCGGCCTTTCAGCAGTTTGCTCCATGCCCTCCCTCCCTCTTCCAGGCTTTCAATCCCCCATAAAAGCTCAATTGCAATGCCCGGTAAATAATGGAATAGCTGGGATGAATGAGAGCCTCGCTCTTTCTTCACAGGGCCTCTGCAAAATCAAAGGGGCAAATTGATCTGACAACATCCAAGTGCTCAGTGTACACGGTATTAAAATGAATTTCTTGTCCGCTGTGAGGAGCAGCAGCCCGAGGAGTATCTCTGTCCTCAGTGTTTTCCTGGGGCTGTGCCAATGGTGCCTCGTTGTCTGATTTCCAAGGGCTGTAATTGAGTGATAATTGCCAGTTCCTCTTTTGAACCGACACTCTCTTCGAGCCCTGATAAACTTCATCACCATTTAGCTGGAAATCTGAGAGCTCTAAACAATTTATTTACCAAGAGAGACACAGACATCTCTTAACACACTGCACCACTGCCTGCCCTCCGTGTACATCGGCATTTGGGTGGCGCCAATTAACAGCAGGCTGCAGTTTGGGGTTGGTTTGGGGTTTATTTCAATTTTTAAAATAATTTTTCTCTCTTTGATGTGGTCTCTGTGAGCCATTTGTTCAGGCTTTTTCCTGCCTGCACTGCCAGAGGAGTTTTTTTGAGTGGAGTCAAGGGAATACCTGATTTCAGCCACTTGTGCAAAGTTCAGTGAAGAGAAAACAAATAAAGATGAGGGGGAATAAAGCAAAATGAAGAAATGAAGAGAAGCTTTGTTCCATTTATGGATGGGATGATGCAGTCCGGATTTTTTGCTGATTTTCTCATTCAGCTGTTAATGTCTCATCTCTCTCTGGAAGTAAGAGACTCAGAATTACAAACGGGCTTCTCCCTTCACCTCAAAGCTTTTTAAGGGAGTGTTTTCAGGTGGAGAGCTGGATGTAGAAGGGACACCTGAATTCCTGCTGCTGTTTAGACCTACAGTAGCAGAACCCATTGGATGGTGCATTCCTGCTGCACTTAGTGGAGATGTAACCCAGCAAATTTACCCCCAGGGTCAAGTTTTCAAAAGTATTATTTGAGGAACGTCCTCAAATGGTAGAAACATAGGGCTGGAGGGGACTAGAAATGTCAGCTGCCTTGAAAAATTGTTATTCTTGAGAGATATTTCTCCAGCCTGTTCTTAAAATCTCCAGAGATGATGGGCCCAACCTGCTCAGAAAAGCATCAGAATTTGAGAATCTGATCTATGCTGAGCCAGACCCTTCTGTTCTGCATCTGCTGCCTACTCTCCTTAAATTCCATGGAATCACAGAATATCCAGAGCTGGAAGGGACCCACAGGGATCACCCAGTCCCACCCCTGGCCCTGCACGGACCCCCCAACAATCCCAGCCTGGGCATCCCTGGCAGCGCTGTCCAAACGCTCCTGGAGCTCTGGCAGCCTCGGGGCCGTGCCCATTCCCTGGGGAGCCTGGGCAGTGCCCAGCAGCCTCTGGGGGAAGAACCTTTCCCTAAAATCCAACCTAACCCTGCCCTGGCCCTGAGGGTCAGTGTCCTGTCTTTCTTTGGTTGTTTCCTGGGAAATTATAATGTATTGCAATTACAACAAATCGTATATTCATGTTTTTATTTCACAGACTGTAATATAAAGATGCAATATGTAATAAAAGAAACTATTTCCTAATTTTACTTATCTATTAAATTTTATCTTGACTTTTGTATTTTTAAATTATTCTTCTTATTCTCCTTCTTCTTACTACTCTTCTTCTTCTCTGCTTCTTCTATGTATTTCTAAATTCTTATTCTTATTCCTATTACTCTTCTTCTAACTATTTTTAAATTCTTATTCCTATTCCTATTCCTCTTCTTCTTCTATGTATTTTAAAATCCTTATTACTATTCTCCTTCTATGTATTCTTAAATAAGTCTTCTCCGTCTTCTTCGTCTTCTTCTTTGTTGTCTTCGTCTTCTTCATCCGATTCTTCGTCTTCGTCTTCTTCATCTTCTTCCTCATTGTCTTCATCTTCTTCATCCTCCTCCTTGTCTGCTTCAGTCCTCGGGCTGTGGCGCCAGGCAGGGGCACCGGAACAGCCCCCGCAGCGCCCGCAGCTCCCGCCTGAAGCGGGAGGGACGTTTCCTGGGGGCAGGCACCGGGCTCTCTGTCCCTGCCTCTGGCACCGGCTCCTCGAGGGCAGGAGAAGCCGCGCGTCCCACGGGGCCTCGGCCTTGCAGGGCCGCGGGCGAGGCACAGAGCGGCCCTGGGCTGCACGGCTCCGGTGCCGGGCCCTCAACCCAGGCCTCACGGGGGACAGGCACTGGGAGCCCCAGTGCCGCAAAACCTCCCCGGTTTTGCTCTTCTGGGGGCAGCTCCACGACACCCAGCTCGTCCCACTCGTCGTCCTCTGGGTGCAAGGGCTTGGTCCCGATGCCGTGCTCGGTCTCCTCTTCCCAGATCTCCTGCACGAGCTCCTTGTCGCTGTCATCTTCCCAGCTGGACTGTGCTGAGGGTCTGCTGCCGTTCCCTCTGGACACGTCTTGGCCAATGCAGGTTTCCCCTTGGGAAAGGTCTTGGCCAATGTGTTCTTCCCAGTCGGAAAGTTCTTCACAGCTGTTGACATCTCCTTGGGACAGCCCTTGCTCCAAGTATTCTTCCCAGTCGGACACTTCCTGGGACGTCTCCTGCTCAGGGCACTCTTTCCCCTGGGACATTTCTTGGGAGTTGTTAATTTCTCCCAGGGACAGCTCTGCCTCTTCCTCACCTTCCCCCTCGGACAGCTCCGGGTCTCTCACCAGGAAAGGCTCCAGGTCATCCAGGAACTGCCAATATTTCATTTCCTCATCTGAGTCTTCCATCCTCTCCTGCAGTGCCAGCACTGACCCTGCTGCTGTCCCCTCCTGCTGCTCCCTGAGGGCCTGGGCTCCCAGCGGGGCGGGCGAGGGGCTGGGCGAGCTGTGCGGGGCAGGCACCGGGCTCTCTTCCCCTTGGGCTGTACCTGTTGCTTCTACAGCCATCCATTGTTGCAGGGCATACTCTTCCTCCCGCTGCTGCCTCAGCTCCAGCAGCTCCAGCAGCGCCTGGCTCAGCATGTGCCCGGTGATGTTCTGCTCCTGGTACGCTGAAGCCTGGCTGCTGGCCGGGCTGTTGAAGGGGACACTGGGTGGGCTCTGTGTCCCTATTGATGGCCGCTCCTCACTCATTACAGAAGGAGTTGGAGCCTTTTCCTCCTCCAGAGCGAGAGGCTTGGGGGGCTCCTCCACCTCTGCAGTTCCGGCCGGGGCAGCAGCTGCCCACTGGGAAAGCTCTCGGTCCATATCGGGGATGGCCGCGTCCACTGGGGACAGTGCCGGGTCACTCGGGCTGTCCCCTGGAATGACCTCGATGGCCTCTTCCAC
>NW_024580950.1:104510-139515 GCF_017639235.1 Corvus kubaryi
TTCGGACAGCTCCTGGTCACTCATGCTGTCCTGTGGAATGACCTCGATGGTCTCTTCCACTTCGGACAGCTCCTGGTCACTCGTGCTGTCCCCTGGAATGTCCTCGATGGCCTCTTCCACTTCAGAGAGCTCCAGGTCACTTGTGCTGCCCCCTGTAGCGACTTCGATGGCCTCTTCCACTGTGGACAGCTCCTGGTCACTTGTGCTGTCCCCTGGAATGGCCTCGATGGCCTCTTCCACTGGAGACAGCTCCTCATCACTTGTGCTGTCCTCTAGAGAGAACTCAATGGCCTCTTCCACTGGGGACAGCTCCTGATCACTTGTCCTGTCCCCTGGAATGTCCTCGATGGCCTCTTCCACTGGGGACGGCTCCCGGTCACTTGTCCTGTCCTCTGGAGAGACCTCGATGGCCTCTTCCACTTCGGACAGCTCCTGGTCTCTTGTGTTGTCCCCTGGAATGGCCTCGATGGTCTCTTCCATTTCAGAGAGCTCCTGGTCACTTGTGCTGCCCCCTGTAACGACTTCAATGGTGTCTTCCACTGGGGACAGCTCTGGGTCAGTGTTGCTGTCCCCTGGGAAGAGCTCGCTGTCATCTTCTACTTCAGACAGCTCCTCATCACTCGTGCTGTCCCCTGGGAAGAGCTCGCTGTCATCTTCTACTTCAGACAGCTCCTCATCACTCGTGCTGTCCCCTGGGAAGAGCTCGCTGTCTTCTGTCATTGGGGACAGCTCCTCATCACTTGTGCTGTCCCCTGGGAAGAGCTCGCTGTCTTCTGTCACTGGGGACAGCTCCTGCTCGCTGCTGTTTTCCCCTTGGGACAGCTCCTTGCCATTTTCCCTTTGGGAATCCTGTTTCTCCAGAGCCGTGCCCCTGACGCTGCACTCCATGGCAGGAGTCCCCGAGGGAATGGGCGGCACAGGCAGCAGCTGCGAGCTCGGGGACACTCGGGCTGTGCCCTCCTGGGCCACCATGAGCAGGGGCAAGAACACCCTGGGCACGGGGGTGTATGGCTGCCAAGGACAGGGGCTGCGGGCCTGAGGCCCCTTCTCCCCTGCACTCCCCAGCTCTGTGTCCCAGCTCCGAGTGTCCCTGGGGCTCACCAGGCAGGGCCGTGGTGGCAGCGGTGCCAGCTGTGGCAGAGGCGGCAGCGGTGGCAGCGTGTCCCCACGGAGGGACAGGGCCTGGCTCCGGCTGCCCTGCGGCGCTGCCCGCGGCTGCCCGAGCTCCACCTGTGGGACCTTGAGGTGTTGGAGCTTTCTGGGTCCCACCTTTGGCTGCCCGAGGTGCACTGGCGGCAGCTTGATGTGCGTCACTGAGGAGGAGGCGGCGTGGGACGGAGAGGGCTCCCTTGGCAGAGCAAAGATCCTGGCCCTCTCCGTCCACTGGCCTCTCCTTCCTGCCTCATCCCTCACTCCTGGCCTCCTCCGCAGGCTCAGCAGTTGGCCTTGGGCGGGCTGGGAGTTGGGCTTCTCCTTCCCCATGTTTTCAATAATCTCCTTTGCTCTCTAGAGCAGACGAGCACAGGGAGCTGCTTCCTCCTCAGAGAACGGCGCTCCTGTGATGGGCACCGCAGGGCTCTGCGTCCCTTAGATACCCTCAGCCAGGGCCGGGCTCTCTGATGTCACAAGGGTCTCTGGCCACCACCATGTCCCACATCACAAAGGGCCCTGACACCCCACGCCTGGGTCACAAAGAGCCATCCCCGGCACCCCAAAAACATCGGGGCGGAGAGGAACTGGCTTGGAACAGCCCCGGACTCGTGGCCTTGCGGCCCCTGCTGTGCCCAGAGCCCTGAGGGCCTTTGGCCACGCTCCCACACGACAGCCCCAGCCCCACGCTGCAGAGCCCTGCGTTTGCAGGCTGCGCTGTGCAGGGCACGAGGAATTGGCCGCACGGACGTGCCAGGGGCTCGTGGGCAGCGGCTCCGCGTCCCGCGGGAGGCCGGGGACCAGGGCTGTCCCTCAGGGCTCTGCCTGGGCCCCGGGGCTCGCCAGCGCCTTTAGCAATGGCACCCGGCGGCTCCGAGCCCGCCCTCGGCGCCTTTGCAGGGGACGGGAAGCTGAGCGGGGCAGGGGCACCGCGCAAGGACGGGGCCATCCACAGGCACCTGGACAAGCTTGAGAAGTGGGAGCACGAGAAGCTCGCGCGGTCCCACAAGGCCAGGGGCCAGGTGCCGCCCCAGGGCCGGGGCAATGCCTCAGGCAGCGACTCTTGCAGGTCTCCCCTCGCCTGTGCGGCGCCTCGGGGACAGAGCCCGGGGCCGGGGCTCGGGCCCTGCTGCCACCAGGGCGCTGCCGAGCGCTCCCCGCCCGCCGGGGCCGGGCCCGGGCGCTGAGGGAGCGGCGCCGCCATTGCTGCCGCCCTCGGGAACTCGGCTCCTTGGCCTTGTCCCGGCTGGGGAATGAGTAGAGCACGGGAAAGCCTCATGTTTCTCATTCCTTCCTTACCGCAACCTCCAGGTTTCAGGCAGAGATAATTCCGGGGGGTTATCAGCGTTTAGCCATAAAGGAAGCAGGGACTGACCTGCCTTTACCAATGTCAGCCTGTCTGGGGTCAAGAGTGCAGAAGACTCATTTGCACTTGTTTCTAACAATACAAAAATTGATTTGCAGGTCCAGTGGGTTCCATTTATCTCTTTGTCCAGCCGAAAAGCACCTCTGAAGCTTTAAAAAGGATTTCTGCTCTGGGTTGTGCTCCTTCCACAAACTATCCTGTTAAAACATGATGGCTATTGCCCATGATTTTTGAGTACTTAACTTAAACAACACAATTTTTATCAAGGTCACAGCACTCTTAGCATACAGGCTGTTTTGCAGGATGCCCAAGTTTCAAAAAGTCTCTCCTTTTAATGAAAACAGAACTTTTTAAAAGGCCACATTCAAAAGTAATTAGAGCAGCACCTTTGTGTTTGCAGCCAAATCTGAATCAGAAAGATCCCTATTTTATTTGATAACCTGATGGGTCTTTCCATGTTTCAGCCTCAGAAGATTTTATGGTGGCAGTTGAAAATCGGAGAGTTTTCCCTTTTGTTTGTCTGTAACTTGGGAAGAACTGACGTGGAGTTCTCAACCTGTGTTCCATGGAAAATGAGACATGAACTCCACTACAAACTCACCCTGATGGAGCACTTTGGGAAGAGCTGTAGCCAGTGTTTTAGATTTGATCAGGAATCGCTTGATTTTATACCTGGTCCTCCACAGACTGAGAAGAGCAGATGAAATAATCAATTCAGACGCATTTCTTTGGAAATTGAAGGTGCTTTTGCCACTGACATTTGAGACTTCAAGAAATCAGCACTCCTTTCAGAATGGAAAATGCACTTTTCCTTTCCAAATGGGAGAGGTGTGGCTGAATCAAATCCATTCTCTGGTGCTAATATAGAAATTAGCTTTTAGTAGAATCATCTCTGCAGCACTCCCCACCCTTTTCTTTCCCTCTCTTTGTCTGAAATGACCACAATATCCTAAATTAACGCTGAACTCACTCAAACCACACATTTAGCTGTTGTCTTGCCTTCAGTTTTCCTCTCTCAGCCCCATCCTGCTGCTGCTTCTTAACAATCTCTTGGAAATTATTGAGCTCTCAGTTGGCTCTGGAGCAGCACTTCAGAAAGAAAATAGTCTGACACACATTTTATCATATTTTCTGTTAGATTTTCCATAGCATCATAGAAGTTTTGGGTTGGAAGGGACCTTAAAGATCATCCAGTTCCATCTGGACACTTTCCACTATCCCAGGTTAATCCAAGCCCCATCCAACCTGTCTTCAAAGGTTTTGGATGAGGAATAGCAACAATTCCCTGCACCTGTGACAGCTCTGCATCCCCACCAGCACCCAAAAGCAGGGAAAAAAAGGAGGAAAATTCACATCAACAGCAATTAATAAACATGGAATCCTGCACCAAAACACTGGCCATGAACTCCACCTCCGCTGTCATGCCTGAGGTTTGTCTGCCTAATTAGCCAACATGGAAGTTTGGCTTTTTCATGCTTCCCCTTGGGAGAAGTTTGGCTTTAAGTCCAAATCTTGTGGTCACTCTCACTGTATTTCCCCCAGAGCTGTGCTGCTGTGGCTGTCTTAAAATAAATGGAGCTTTTGAAGGGAAAAAACCAGAAAACAACCGATGCTATTTTTTATTATGGAAGGAGAGGAAGGGTTTTCCTGATGTCCTCCTTGGAAAGGCTTGAATGGGGTTGTGTGTGTGCAGTTATATATGAACGTGTTTGCAAATATTTAGAGGAAACCTTACCGGATAAGGAGTGGAAAATACCATCTTAAACCAGGAAAAATCAGGGAAACTCTGCAATGTTACCCAGAGAAGTTGTGGTCGCCCATCCTTGGAAGCGTCCAAGGCCAGGTTGGAGCAACCTGGGACAGTGGAAGGCGTCCCTGCCCATGGCAGGGGGTGGCACTGGATGATTTTTAAGGTCCCTTCCAACCCAAATCGTTCTGGGATTCAGGGATTCTACGGATGCACTTCCTGCAGCACCCATGGCTGTGCCCTGAACCTGCCCCCAGTCTTCAGCACAGAGATTTCCAGTGCTACCCCCTTAAAATAACTCATCTCCCTGTGTTTATCTTGGCCTGGGTGGCTCAGAAACATCCTCTGTTTTTCCCTCAGAAAAAAATGACTGCACACAAAACGTGTGACAGAGCATTTGTCTTCAAAACCCTCTCAGAGTTCCAGCACAAGCTGTTTACTCTCTTTACCCCAGTGAAAAACAGCAGCTGGTTGGTTTGTTGGGGTTTTTGGGGGGTGTTGTTGGTTTTTTTTTATTCTTTGTCAGGCATTTAACAGCATTTTATCTGCAACAGGAAACCGGGGTTACAGTCAGGTCAGGTTGTAGAGTATCCCAGATCACTGAGGAAAACAATAAACACGCAGACAGCAAACCCTTGGAAAAGGAGAAGGGAAATGTTGCCTCCATAAAGAGTAAATCAAGTGTTTTTCCAGGAAAGAGCAAAGGGAATGTTTGGGGATGTCAGAGGGATTTCAGGCATGACAGGGAGCAAGGACTCGAGCTCCACGTGAGGGATGTTGTGAATCATCAAATCAGGGAATCACGGAATGGTTTGGGTTGGAAAGGATCTTAAAGCTTCTCCAGTTCCATCCCCTGCCACGGGCAGGGACACCTTCCACTATCCCAGGCTGCTCCAAACCCCATCAGACACTTCCACAGTTCATTTGGGACAAAGGGAGGGGAAAGATGGGACACAGAGAGTTGTTGGCAAAGCCCAAATTCCTCCCCAGCACCCTCTGAAATCAAGGAATGTTCCTTGCTCCTTCAAAGTTGGGGTGAATCCAGCATCCTGAGGAGGGAGCCAGGGCTCCGTCGGTTTGGAGTTCAGGCATTGAATCCCTTACAATTGCACTGCCAAGCTTGGAAAAGGAAAGGAGCTGTTCCCTTCTGTGCCTCTCCTGCCTCCCTAAAATCGGGATAGGGATGCTGTGCCTGGAGTGGGAAAAACCGGCTCAAACAACACCTAAAGGCAAAGCTGTCAGTGGTGAAGGGAGGAGGGGGCATCGTTTTGGTGCTGAATAACGCTGAAAGCAGCCTGGCTCATCAATCCCGGAGTTAATCACCCTGCTAATGAGGCGAAGATGTGGCAGAGCTGATAACGGACCTGATAAAGGAACTAACAAGGGAAAGTGCTGATAACTTATCTAAAGCTGCTGAGCTGACGCGGCTGCCTGGGACAGCTGAGTGACACTTTATCCCATGAAAACCCAGTCCCGCTTTTTAGTGGGAGAGTCTTTAAGCATTCCCTTTCTTGGAGACTCCTCCCTGGAGTGGGGAGTTCCCTTGAGAATGAACACAAGAGTTTAGCCCCCTTTCCTTGGCCTGGGTGAGTGACATCAGTCTCTACACAATAATTGGCCTATTAATTTAATTAAGTGTTATATTAATTTAATACAATTGCTTTGATATAGTGCACTGTTAGTAGTTAGAGCTACTACTGTGTAGTAAATAGTTCTGATTAAGGTTTTTAGTCTGATCTTGTCATAATAAATTATTTTTATATTAATATATTCGGGTTGCCATTCTTAATCCTGAGGGACAAAGTCGTATAAAGGTCTAATTCTACCTAGATAATTGTTTAGATATAAACTGTTGATTAAGTCTGGGTCTAAGACTGGATCCAGGTGCACCCAGATTCTTCTTTGAGAAGGGGTTTAGAAAGCCAAGGGGGTGATTTCTGCCCTTTGTGACTCAACTCTTTAACAAACTTTGTCCGAAGTTCTCATTCTGCCTGTGACATCAATGGTGACATTTGATTTTTGTGGTAAAAATAACTTCAAGGAACACCACCTACACCCCACCAAGCATGGTCAGTCCCAAAGATGATGTTTCCAGGCTGTTTCCTTGTCAGGGAGTTGTGGGGAGCAGTGAGGTTCCCCCTGAGCCTCCTCTTCTCCAGGCTGAGCTCCCTCAGTGACACCTCAGGAATCTTGGAATGTCAGGACTATGGATCTCTTCAAGGCTGGGCTGTAAAAGCAGGGAATAAAGCAATGATTTATTTTGATTTTTACCCTTATGCGCTTTGCCTGTAGATTTATCACCCAAATTCTCAGCTTCTCTATTGCCATGGTATAATAACAGGTGTTCAATGGAGTTAATTCCATGTATCCATGAGGAATTGTAGTGATATAGCCTGAATTTTACTGAATGATGGCTTTAAAACCCACTAATAACTTGACATTTTTCACCAGAAGATGGCAGCTTCCTCAGCAACCCAATCTTGGTGAAGGAGAAGGCAATTTAGTTCTCCAAAATATCCCAAATTTCACATTACCACCAGTGACAGAGTTTGCAGATGACCAAACCCACCAGAATGTTCTTCACACCCTCTCAGATCCTGTTTTCCTGGCAGCTTGGGGCCAAAATTCCTTGAGACATCAGCATGGCTTTGATTTTTCCACATGGAAATTCCTCATTTCTGTGTCCACAACATCCCTGATGGATTCAGTGCCTCCATCATGGCTCAGGACATGAGAAAAAAGAAAACAGAGCTGGGATTCATTTCCTCGCTGTAGGGAGCATTTGGCTGCAGGATACAAATTATTTTCTCCCTGCTCCTTGCATGGATCAAACACCTGGAAAATAATTTTTAATATTTTTTTATATTTAATTGAACAATTTTTTTAAAAAATATTTTTTAATGATTTAAAAACTTTCCTTCTAAGATTGTTTTTGGAGTTTCATGGAACCCCAGAATGGTTGGGGGTGGGAAGGAACTTTAAAGATCATCTCATTCCAACCCCCTGCTGTGGGCAGGGACACCTTCCACTGCCCCAGGTTGCTCAGGGAGTATTTGGAGGTGGAATTATTCCCACTGGGAGCCAAGTCTTTGCCCATGAGATGCATCACAGGTGTGTAAGGATGCAGGGAGGGGGGGATGCTCTGCCCGCACATCTGGGGCTCTTTCAGGTGCCCCAGGGTCTCTTCCTGGATTTTTCTGGATCCAAGCTGCTTCTCCAACTTCTCTCTATGGCTCCCTGCCAGGAGGGGCAGTGAGGGGGGGTCGGGCTCTGCTGCCGTGTGCCAAGGGAAAGGAGGAGAGGAAATGGCCTCAAATGGCACCAGGGGAGGCTCAGGTTGGAGATTGGAAACAATTTTTCCCTGCCAGAGTGGTGAGGCCTTGGGATGAGCTGCCCAGGGAGTGCTGGAGTCACTGTCTCTGGGAGTGCTCAGGAGGAGTCTGGATGTGGCTCTTGGGGACAGGCTTTGGGGTGAGGGTGGCACTGGGTGATCCTGAAGGGCTCTTCTAGCCTTGATGTTTCTGGGATTCTGTGACCTGACCTGAAGCCTGATTAGACTCTCACAGAGGCCTCATTTCCTTGAGGTTATCCTTGGGATGGTAGAGCAGGGGTTCAGCTCCTGATGCCGATCCCCCTGACTTCAGGAAGTCCTCTTGCCAGAGCACCACGGCAGGTGGGCAAAATTGACTTCACAGTGATGGAAAAGCTGCTGAAACTGAGAAAATTCCTAAACCCAGCAGTTTGCAGCTGAGGAATCTGAGAATATTTGTCCTAAATTTCATGCAGTGGAGCCTAGTGGGAGCACCGCACAGACACTGGAAGCACTGGGAATCTCTGCTGCCACATCCTCAGGGAAATGCCTGATCTGACCAGGGTTTGGAGCTGATGGGGCACTTCATGTCCTGTCACTGCATCACGACTGGGATTTAAGGATTGAAAAATCTCCAGAAGGATTTATAGTCATAATTTACCATTTGGAAAGGGCTTTGGGGTACCCAACCCCTACAAAAACACGTTGCAAAATACAATATAAAGCTTAAAAACACGAGTTGGTTTGAAGTGTAGCTCAGCCCAATAGAGACCATTCAATATCCCATGCCCTCGGTTACTTTATCCCTAATCTCATGTTGGCATTCCCTGCTCTCCGTGTGTGTCTGGCTGTAAATCCCTCGGGGCAGGGACCTTTTCCCACTCGGTGTTTATTCTAGACAGAGCCATCATTGACTCATGGGGTGCTAATGGGATTCCCAGGAGCTCCAAGGATGGAGCTGCTGGAACTCCCAAGTTTGGAAGAGAGATCTGTGACACCTCACCCATTTAGGAGAGTGGAGTTTGCCTTATTATCCATGAAAAGCTCTTTAATGAGGATTAGTAAAATTAGCATCACATTTTCTCTCTAACTGACCCGGGAAGCCACGAGATTTGTTTATGAATTCCCAGCGAAGTTTTCTGTCTGTCTTTAACTGGGAGAAAAGTAACATTAGAGATTTTGAATAGGTATTTTGGGATGTGGTTTGGCTTGATGATGAAGGGACTGGATGAGCTTGGAGGTCTTTTCCAACCTTGATAATTCTGGGATAAGCTGAGAGAGGGGGCAGAAGGACAGGACAGGGTGCCTCTGTCACCAGTTGTAAATGCACCTTAAAAACCATCCAGTGGATTGTTTTTCCCCTGCAAAACACAAGGATTTAGAAGGTGGGTACAGCATTTCCCAGCTCCAGAGGGATGTGGGTTTTCCAACACCACTTGGAAAAGCCGTTGCTAACCCTGGTTATCCAAAGGTGTTCCCACAAGAGCTGCACAGCCCCTGATTTAGGCCATTTGAACACGTGCAGGACTCGATCCTCACACATGGACAGGGAATTACTTGTGGAGAAATCGAGTCTGTGGGAATGTGAGAAGCTTCATGGAATCATGGAATGGCTTGGGTTGGAAGGGACCTTAAAGCTCATCTCATTCCAAACCCTGGGACACCTTCCACTATCCCAGGTTGCTCCAAGCCTTGTCCAACCTGACCTTGGATCCTTCCAGGGATGGGGCAGCCACAACCTGTGCCTGGTGTGGAGGTGAGGGAGGATCAGCTTGGATTTGCCTTCCAGCAGATCCTACTGATCCATGACTCTGCCCTGGCAGTGGGACACACCCTGAGTTTGGTGTGAAAGCTCTTGGGTGTTTCCAAAAATCAAGGATTTTTTTTTTAATTACAGGAATTTTGGCAGGATATGAGATCTCTTTAGGCAGCTTCTCTGAGTTTTGAAACAAGACAACAAAAAAGGTTTGGGAATTATTCTGCCTGTTATTCTGGAGCAGGAATTAATGTTCCATGTTAGTGGAACATGCCAGCTCTTGTTCTCTCTGCCATCCCTCAAACAGTTTTGCTCCTGGCTAATTAGGAAGCCAACACGGAGTGAAACACCTGTGTGCTGGAAGAGTTTCCCTGGAGATCCATCCTCACTCCTCATGGAGAACTGGAAGGGGAATCCATTAAAAAGAACAAGGGAGGGGGGTGGAAATCAATGATCTAATTAGAAAACATTATCTGAGGTAATGATGCCAATTAAAGAGCACTGCAGCCATTTCCAGGGCTTGGAGTGTCTGAGAAGGGTGGGCCCTGGAGGGCACAAATCCTGTGCTCCCCCTGGCACAGGGCTGGCACTGAGCCCTGGCATTCCTTGGGGCTGTGCCGGGAATTGATGGGGGCCCAAGAGGGCATCCAAGAGGGAAAAACCTCTCTCCTGGTCGGGGAAGGTCCAGGTGGGCATGTGGCTTGAAGGTGAATAGGGAGAGGTTTTCAATACAAGTAAGAGAAACCCACCCCAAAACCCTCCCAAAAGTAGAGAACTGTCCAGGGAGAAGTGAGGAGAGGTTTGGGAGCAGAGCTCCTGTCTGGGAAGGACCTGGAGCAGTGATTTCGGGAATTTATAGTGGTGGCTGATCCATTTGGTGCTCAGAAGTGGAGGCAGTTTGCCTGCTCTCCTTACAGGAGCAGAACTACACAGAAAAAATTCCTTTTCCTTTTCTTCCAGCACCAGCAATCCACACAATCCCATTTATTTCACACCCAATCCTCCTCAACTTAATGATTTTATCAGGTAGAGAGGGGGAAAAGAAGTGCTGGAAGCCACCAGGAAAAAAGCTCCTGCCTGATGGAATGGTGTTGAAATCACTGACTTTACACCAGGTGGAAAAAAATGGGATCTCCAAGGCTGCAGGACAATTCCTAAGGATCAGGAAATCCTCATTTTTTGAAGGCACAGAGTCTGGATTATGGAATATTAAGTGTTCTTTTCAAAATACTTCATAAACACCGGCTAATCCTTTGCTGCAGCTCCTCTCTGAGCTCCATCTCTTGTAGGACTTCACCTGTTCAGCAAAATTCTCGTTTATAAGAGCCCTGGTAATTTATTTGCATGACTTTTCTTCAAAGAATATTCACTTGGAAGAGAAAAGTGAAACTTGAGGCAAAGGAGAGCAGCAGCAGAATTTCTTGGAAAACCCTGGGAAAGCAGAGAAAACTGAAGCCAAGGTGAGACCATCACCTGCAGCCAAATTCTGCCTCAAAAATTGAGTTTCCCTGACCTGAGCAGATCCAAGTTGGTGAATTTTTTTCCTTCTTTATTTCCCTCTTTAATCTTATTTTATAATTTTTTTTTGTCCTTAATCAGAACAAAATGTTGCAAAACTTTGTTTAACATTTTGAATCAGGGCAGGAAAAGAGTTGAAAATCCCAAAAAGTTTTGCAAGACAGAAAAAGCATTTCCCAGACAGGTTTAGCAATGTCTTCCAGAATTTCCAAAGAGCTGGGAAGCAGCAGTGCCCCTCATCCCAATCCATCTGGGCCATCTCCAGTGAGATGAGTCCTCGCAAATATGAGCTCATGACTTCATTAAATCCCACAAAACTCTTTCCCCGGGAAATCACTCGGAGCCAACTGGGTTCTGGCTACCTGCTGTATCCCATGACCCCTGAATCATAAAAAACAGGGATGAAATAATTCTGGGCATTGTGTTGCTCCTTCCCTGTGCTCCGGAGCCCAACCTGTCACGGGGGCAATTGGAACAAATTCATTCAGGCTTCGCTAATTCCTTCCCTCATTTCCTTTGGCAATCCCGGGAGCTGCCCAGGACACTTTGTCTTCCTTAAGAGCATTCTGATTTTGGCATGAGGCTTTTCATTTGTATCTGTTCCCAATCTGTCTCCTCCTGTCAGAGCCGGAAATGGGATCCCTTTGTTAAACACTTCATTTGCTTCCCTTTGCAGAAGGGAGAGAGGCTGGAGGATTTCCCAACAAACCTGCAAGGTATTCCTGCTTTCTATTCCACTCTCCATGATTATTTTTTTTCCTTTTATCTTAGTTTTATCTATTGTGAAAAGCATTTAATCTCTTCTAAATAATTAAACCATCCTTGTGAAGGTGCTCCTGGAGTAGATCCTTGGCTGGGGAAAGCTGCCACAGGCAGCAGAGCAACCTGGATTTACAGCACTGGATGATCCAGATGTGAGGATTTGCTCTTCCCTCTCTGATTTTGTTGAAAACTCCAACCTTCATTGGTTTGTTTCCTGCTTGCATGGCTTGGAAGGAAAGAAAAGTCCAGTTCCACTCATTTAAGAGCTGATCTGAAAGTTCTTTAAAATTGGAATGAAGAGAGAAATTTCACTTTATTTCTTTGTCTTTGTCCTGCATCACTCTGGAGCTCCGTGTCCAGGTTGGATGGGGCTTGGAGCAGCCTGGGATAGTGGGAGGTGTCCCTGCCCATGGCAGGGGGTGGAATGAGACAATTTTAAGGTCCCTTCAACCCAAACCATTCCCTGATTCCTCATTCTGTGATTCCACCTGCAGAGCTGCCCCAGCCCTGGGCCCAGCACAGGGAGGACGTGGAGCTGCTGGAGAGAGGCCAGAGGAGGCACCAGGATGAGCAGAGGGATGGAGCAGCTCTGCTGGGAGGAAAGGCTGCAAGAGCTGGGATTGTTCAGCCTGGAGAGGAGAAGCTTTGGGCTGAGCTCAGTGTGGCCTTGCAGGGCCTGAAGGAGCTGCAGGAAACCTGGAGAGAGACAATTCCCAAGGGCTGGAGGGCCAGGAGCCAGGGAATGGCTTCCCAGTGCCAGAGGGCAGGGCTGGATGGGAGACTGGGCAGGAATTGTTCCCTGGCAGGGTGGGCGGGCCCTGGCACAGGGTGCCCAGAGCAGCTGGGGCTGCCCCTGGATCCCTGGAATTGTGACCTTCCCTGCTAATCCCTGGTGGTGTTTATCAGCAAACAGCAGAACTCCCTTAAAAACCTGGGAAATGCCCTGCACTTCAGAGGTAAAAACGACCCAAACCCACACTCCTGGCAAACAAAAAGGCAACAAATCCCCCCCTCCTCCCTCAAGCTGTCAAGTGCCTTTTTTCCAGGATTCCTTATTTCACTCCTTTGGTTAGGCTTGATTTAAAGCATGAAGGTGCTGCTGATAAAGTGGCCATGGAGCCTGAGAATAAGGAAGAGTCCCAAACCCTGAGAGCATGTGAGAGTCCCAGAGTCAGGGGGTTTTGGGTCTGGCTGCAGTTTGATTCATCTTTGCATCATCCCATCCCATTTTTGTGGTGATCCTGTAAGAAAAGGATTTCCAGGGCAAGAGCCTGGATCTTCTTTACTTAATTTCATAGAATCATGGAATGGTTTGGGTTGGAAGGGACCTTAAATCTCATCCCATCCCACCCCTGCCGTGGGCAGGGACACCTCCCACTGTGCCAGGCTGCTCCAAGCCCCAATGTCCAGCCTGGCCTTGGGCACTGCCAGGGATCCAGGGGCAGCCCCAGCTGCTCTGGGCACCCTGTGCCAGGGCCTGCCCACCCTCCCAGGGAACAATTCCTGCCCAATCTCCCAACCAGCCCTGCCCTCGTTCAGTTTGAAGCCATTCCCTGTCACTTGTAAAAACTCCCTTTCCTTTCCACAGGGATGCACTGAAACATTCCCAGTTTCAAATAGAGCTCCCTGGGCTCTTTAAAACTGGGATTTCAGCATCCCCATGACCCAGGTGCTTCTGGAAACCACAGCTCAAGGCTATTGTTGAACATAATTGGATTTCAGGGAAATAACAGGATAAAGTTTATGAAAGTGCCGAACTATTTAGGATCAAAAGTGAGAGACACAAAACATTTCCAACCAAAGCAGGGATATTTTTTATTTAGTCTTGTTCTTTTATCCTTCATTAGAAGCAGCTTTTTCCATTTCCAACCTCAGACCAACATGAACCTCTCTGTCTGATCCCAGTTCACAGCACTTGTTTTGCATGGGAGACTTGTGGAATAAAGCCCCATTCCTGGCAGTGTCCAAGGCCAGCTTGGACAGAGCTTGGAACAACCTGGGATAGTGGAAGGTGTCCCTGCTCATGGCAGGGGGTGGAATCAGATAATTTTAAGGTCCTTTTCAACCCATTCTGTGATTCCTGGACTCCATAAACTCCCTTGGTGGTGAGAAGCTGATTCAGGATGCTGTTTATGCATCAGGTTTTCCAATATAAAGACTGTTTTACTTTTTTCCATATATTATGTGGGAAAAAGAAGATATCCCTGCACCTTTATGAGGGAAAAATAGGACATAGAGAATGAAATTATTTGCATTGTTAGAAGGTTTAGATATTTTATCTTGGCAAAGAAGTGATGAGATCTATCAGGGTCTGTTATTTTTATCTGACCAGAAAGTCCAGGTAGAATTCAATCTGTTTTTAAGAGAAGAAAAACTCTTACATCCCAAATTTTCTAACACGTGTTTTAGAACTGGCTTGCAAAATTTTAGAGCTCCACACTTTTGGTTCTCATATCAATTTAATCCCTTCCCCAGGCAATATTCCCTGGTTTCTAAATAGGACAAAACGGATCTAATTTTGTCTTTAGTCATCAGCTAAAGCAAAATTTCACTCTGCTCTGCACTGAATCCTCCAAGTGCAGTGTAAGATGTGGGACAGTCCCTAGAAAGGGGAGAACCTTTTAAAAGTGATGTAAGAGGGCTTTCTTTTTGTCTGCCCCTGGATCCCTGGAAGTTCCCAAGGCCAGGCTGGACATTGGGGCTTGGAGCAGCCTGGCACAGTGGAAGGTGTCCCTGCCCATGGCAGGGGTGGGATTAGATGAGCTTTTAGGTCCCTTCCAACCCAAACCATTCCATGATTTCCCTGTTTATGGAAAACCTAAATTAACAGCACCGTTTCAAGGCAGGCCCAGGCCTGAGCTTGCACCCATTAAAACCAGTGCTGCTCTTACTGGTCAGCCTTTCACCAGCATTAAACCTCCCCCCTGGAGGTGGCTCCCACTTTATCTCTCAGGAGTTTAATCTTGATTTAGATCAGAGCCACCCAAACCACCCCAGGCCTGGTGTCTGAGCCCTTCAAAGCCCTGAGCTGGAGAAGAAAAAGCAACGGCTGCTCCTGGGCCTGAGCCAGGGCTCTGAGGGAAGGGGCCCAACATAAACAGCAGTTGAGGTTTTTGGCTCTGTGCCTTGTGGTGACACCTGTGCCTAAGGAAATTTAGGAATTGGATTGGTTTAGGGACCCAGTCACTCCGAACCGGTGACTTCCTTGCTTGTGTCTGTTGGCTCAGGTGGCATCACACTTTGAGTAACAGCTGAATTTCTGTGGGAAAAGCTGGGAGAGATGAGTCTCCCTCAACACAGAGTAAAACTCCCACTCTGTTTATAGTCTGGGGTGGCTTCCTGAAGCCACAGATTCTCCTGGAGCTGTTGCACCGCTCTGGGATAAATGTGCGCCGTGGGTGTACAAAGAATGCGTGTGCAAAGAAAATCAAGGTGTCGAAGATGCAGCTCATCGATAGCTCACACATCAAAGGGCTTGGAGAATAAGCAGGACAACAACAACAATTCCCATGTTTTCCCACTCTCTTCCAGCTTCTTGCCGTGTGGAATGAATCACCAGGATTCCTGTTTGGAGTGTTGTAAATAAGGATTTTGGCGTGGGATGGAGGGTCAGGGGCAGATCCAAATCAATCCTGTGGGCGCCAACTTAATTGTGCTGCCAGGGGAGGCTCAGGTTGGATACCAGGAGCAATTTCTGCATGGAAAATGTGGTCAGACCTTGGAAAGAGCTGCCCAGGGAGGTCTGGAGTGCCCATCCCTGGAGGTGTCCCAGGAAGGGCTGGAGGTGGCACTCAGTGCTCTGGGCTGGGGACAAGGTGGGCATTGGGCACAGCTGGGCCTGGCTGGGCTGGGAGGGCTTTTCCAGCCTCAGGGATCCTGGGATTCTGTGTTGCAAAATATTGGATTGAAAATTTTATCAACTCAGTCCAGTGTTTCTGTGAAAATTTGGTTCCTGCTGTTGATATTTCTAATTTCTTTAAGTTGCAGTTTCCCTGTTTTCAGATGCTTCTATGTGGTGCTAAAGCAAAGCAACTTCAATGAGAGCTTTTGCATCACTGGAAAATACAAAAATCCAATAGACCTGAATATTCCTAAATTATTCCAAACAGCAAAATAGGCCCCGGTTGGGAGAGACCAAAAAGAAACTTTAATGTAAAGAAACTAATAAAAAAATTGAATTCTTGATCATAATTATTGTTTATCAGTATCTGTGCTATTGGTGAATGCTCTGGGGATCAATATCAACGTGATAAGGATGTGATTTGGGGGTGATGATGGTGAGACTGGATGATCCTGAAGGTCTCTTCCAGCCTTGAGGGTTTGGGGATATTTGGATGGGTTTGCTCCATCTTTCCTTGCAAAAAGGAGAAAAAGGAACAGAGCAGAGGCCAAAGAGGGATTTCATTATAGAAATGAAATGGAAAAACTCTGTGAAATCCCACCTCTCTTGGAGATTTGAGGAATCTGTGGGCCCTGTAGCTGTCACTCCTTAACCACTTAATTATTGCCCATAAATCCAACCCCCTGGAAGTGGGAATTTAACTCCAATCCCTTAAATATTCTGTCCAGTGTAAGACACAACCTAACTTTTTTTTCCCAAAGAATGAGATTTTGTTAAAATTTGGGAACTTGGTGAAGACAAAGGGGTGAGGAGCACAAGACCGGGAATTCTGAATTCCCTGGAGGAAACTTCACTCCAGAACTCCCTTCTCCTTCCCCCCAGGCTGTTCCTTAGGTCCCCTAAACTTGACAGGAGAAGTGCCTTGATCCTCTCTAACCACAGCAATCCAAACATTTTCCAACTGCAGGCAGAAGTGACAACAATTTTATCAGGTGAAGGACAACAGGAACTTCCCAGGGAGGTTCAGTTTAGATTTAAGAAATTTATTTCCCTGCCAGAGTGGTCAGGGAGGTGGTGGAGTCCCTGGCTCTGGAATTGTCCCAGAGGAGTCTGGATGCGGCCCTTGGGGACAGGGTTTAAGAGTGAGAACTCACAGGAAAAAAAAGGGATACCCACAGGCAGCCTAATTCTGATAAATTGCTCTTCAATTATTTATTTATTTGATGTTTATTAAATCCTTACTCCAGTGATTTTCCTGGATTTTCTCTTTTTTTAATATTCTTAATCCCATCAGTGTTTCCATCTTCAAGCTCCCACCGATCTCTCCACCCAACACAAACCCTGGCAGGAGAAAACCGCCCTTCATTGGGAAAGAAAGAACAAAGGTGCCCTCCATTCCTCTGGAAGAATCCTTGAAATCCTTTATTTTATGGAAAACTGTGTGGCTACAGTAGTGGTGCTCATCAGTATAAAACTATTGGGCTGACAAATCCTGAGGAGCAGAAAATCTGTGCTCAGAGGAGAGAAATTTTCATGCGTGGCCTCAGTGCAATTGTGCCAAATATTCCCTGTGTGTCCCTATGATCCTACAAAAGTCTCAAAAACTGGGACACAGGCTGAATTCCGACCCCATGCTGCAGCATGCAAGTGGCTTTCAATGGGATCAGGTTTTCATCCCGTGCCTTTTTCCTCCTTTCTTGGCACTCGTGTTGACCCAGCTACATGCTGAAAGTGTTTTTTCCAAGCTGTAAGGATCCTGCTGGGGCTGCATCCGAGCGGACAAAGATATCCATGGATAGATGTCACAAGTGCCAGGGCTGCTTTGGTTTGAATCAGACCGTGGGTGCCCTTTCAAGGGCTCTGTGGCTGCATCAAACACTTGCTCAAAGCACTGCCAGAACCCCAATTTACTGATAATTAAAGAAATATAAAAATATATATCAACGTGAGGGGGAGAAGAGGGATGAGAAGTGTTCATGTTCTTTTCCAACAGCATTTCCTTATCAGAGAACAGATGTTGATTGCAGAAGAGTTAAAGAGGTTGGGGGTGCTCACCTGGAGAGGAGAAGGCTCCAGGAGAGCTCAGAGCCCCTTGCAGGGCCTAAAGGGGCTCCAGGAGAGCTGGAGAGGGACTGGGGACAAGGCATGGAGGGCCAGGAGCCAGGGAACGGCTTCCCAGTGCCAGAGGGCAGGGCTGGATGGGAGATTGGGCAGGAATTGTTCCCTGGGAGGGTGGGCAGGCCCTGGCACAGGGTGCCCAGAGCAGCTGGGGCTGCCCCTGGATCCCTGGCAGTGCCCAAGGCCAGGCTGGACATTGGGGCTTGGAGCAACCTGGTTTAGTGATGCCATCCCTGTCCCTGGCAGGGGTTGGAACTGGAGGATATTAAAGCTGCTTCCAACCCAGACCATTCTATATTTTTATGCAAAACAGTGTTTACAAAGGAAAAAAATAAAGTGGATCCAATCCTTACTCCTTAATTGCTCAGAACTCGAGTTTCTCACTGCCAGCCAGTTCTGGCAGCAGTTCCTCCTCCCCATTCCCTCAGAGATCAGATTGCAAACCTAACACACTTGGGCCCTTTCCAGTTGGAAATTCCCCATGGCAGATTCTGCCCCAGAGTGGCTGGATCCCTCTGCAGAGAGAGCTGGAGCTGGAATTTCAACTTGTTTTATGTGGGCACTCCAGTGGCTGGTGGAGCCAGGAGAGGCTGAACCTGCCTGAGGAAGGATCTCCAGCCTGAGAGGGGCAGAGCTGACACAAAACTGTGGGAAGGACAGGAAAAAGTGGCCAGGATTTAGGCATTTAGGGACGAAAACAAGCTGCTGTTTAATTCCCAGCTCAGCAACTTGGGTTGAAAACTGGAACAACTGCAATTATCCACAACTTTCCGAGCCAGACAATTGAATCACTCAGCTGAGCAGACGCCTCTGGGGATTTGCACTAGAGCTGCCTCTTTTTTTTTCTTCTAGAGGCTGTGTGGAAGCATAAAAACCCATCATGGGGTGGCCCTGGCATTGCTGGCACAGCTGTCACTTCCTACCACTCACCAGAGTTTGGATAAACTGGGAGCTAAAACCAGAGATAAACCAGGAGCTGCTCCCACTCAGTGCTACCAGAGGGGGCTGATCCCGGCCCTGCTGAGCAGGAGGAGTGGGAACTGTGGGGTGTCCCATGGTGGGATCCTCAACCTCGCAGTCCTGCCCTCAAACCCCTTAATCCCTGAGGCTGGAAAAGCCCTCCCGGCCCAGCCAGGCCCAGCTGTGCCCCATGCCCACCTTGTCCCCAGCCCAGAGCACTGAGTGCCACCTCCAGCCCTTCCTGGGACACCTCCAGGGATGGGCACTCCAAACCTCCCTGGGCAGCTCTTCCCAAGGCCTGACCTCCCTTTCCATGCAGGAATTCTTCCTTCACGTGTGTTTTACAGCCCATAAATGCTGTGAGGTGGCACAGGTGGGTTTCTAAGCACACCTAAACAAGTAAAAGTAACACAAGATCTCTTAGGCTGAGTTAATCACTTAAAGAGCAGATTAATTACAGGTTTTTTGGCGAGCCAGCCCAGGTTTGTTGTAGGATTGGAGGTTCACTGAATTTTCTGGTGGAAACTCCCCTCGTACTCCTTTTCCCCCGTGCAGTCAGAGAGGATGAGCTCCAGGCAGTGGATACACATATTCCCAGGGGAAAAACGATCCCGGTTTTGTTCACAGCTTATTGCAAAGCTGCCTCTTTTCCACAAGAACTACTCCAGCTCCAGAAACAAAACCACAGTGGGACTGAAATGCCAGAAGCCTCCTGCTGATCATTTTTCTTTTTTTCTTCCAAACCTTGGCCGTTTCCTCCGCGTGTGCCTCGAGCTCCATTTCTAGACCCTGGCAAAAGGGATCTCAGCCCGTTAAAGATCTCAGTGCTGTGTGACTGAGCTGATGTCCCACTGTGGATATTCCCGTTTTAAAAGTGAGCTGAGCCCTGACAGTGATACCACATTAAACACATCTCCTATTGATCCTTTCTAACCTTGCAAAAGAGCTGCTCTGCATTAAGTACCTTTTACTCCAGGGCTGCTGCTGGGACCACAGATGTTAAATGCCAGGCTAAAATATCCTCAAAGGTCAGCAGAGAGGGCAGCTGGGAGGTCACCAAGTGATAATTTTCTGGGATAACGGGAATGTTTCTCTCCCTGTCCTCTAACTCAGCCTGAGGACACTCCAGCAGCTCGCTCTGAAAGGTGTCTGCAATATTTATAAATAAAAGGGAATTAATAAAAGCTCTGCCTCCCACCACGTAGAATTTGGAATGTGTCAGAAAGCAGCTTGATATGTCAAATTATTGCACTGATGACAAGAAGGCTTTGAACAGAACAAAGGCTGGGTTTCCAAAGGTGGATTTCCAGCTCATCCTCCCCACTATTAAAGGCCACCTGCTCTACACAAAGAAATCACGTGCCCCAAATTGAGGGGTAAAAGAATCATCTGTAGCTAATGAGAGACAAAAAGCCATCCCTCTTTTTAAACTTCCCTTTTGGCTCTCTGCTGGCTGTGGACAGATGGGGTTGGTGTCTTCCTTTCTTCTGGAATTTCCACTGAGGATGTGGCGTTGCTGTAGAGAGGACAGAGGGGTTTTGCTGAGCTCTGTCAGCCAGGTTCAGGTTCCCCACAGCCACTGAGGGAGATGATCCATATATTTAGCTGGAACATGGCAATTTTTCCCACATGAGGAGCTGGTCTGCAAGCTCAGCCGGGAGTTTGAAGAGTTTTCTTTTACAGGAGCATCGAGTGACAGGATAAGGGGTTTTAAACTGGCAAAAGGCAAGGATAGATGGGATTTGGAGAAGAAATCCTTCCATGTGAGGTTGAATTTTACCAGGGAAGCTGTGGCTGCCCCTGGATCCCTGGCAGTGCCCAAGGCCAGGCTGGACATTGGGGCTTGGAGCAGCCTGGCACAGTGGAAGGTGTCCCTGCCATGGCAGGGGTGGCACTGGATGGGCTTTGAGGTTCCTTCCAACCAAACCATTCTGGGATTCTGGGATATTCCATGAATCCTTACAATCTGCTCTTTTTTTGCTTGCACTGGACAAAGGAAATGTCCAGATTTCCTCTTTTATGTTCCTCACGAATGTCCCTCGTTTAGGACAAGATCCTGTGCATATTTTCTCAGCTTTTGGTAGCTGCTTTTGCCTTTGGGTTTTTTGTTCTCACCTTTGCTTGGTTTGGTCTTTCCCCTTCTTTCTCTCCACCAAGACTTTGTAAACAAACAACCCCAAAAAATCAACAGAGGAGGGAAACAACAAGCCCAGGTTTGGTACAAGCAGCAGCTTGAAATGAGGTGAGGGTGTAAAGGAGATGTGGGAATCCTGGTGCCTGCCAAAATTCCCATGTGAGAGAGGAAAATTAAACCAATCAACTCATGCCAGGCACCTCGGAGGTTCTTTGTGGGAACGAAGTGGGTGGACATTCCCTGGCTGGAATAATCGCTCTGTGTGTGAGTAATTCCCTCCTTGAATTTTGAGTAAGGCCTTAGGAAGCCAGCCTGGTTTGGGGCTGGGAATGGTCAGTCCTGTGCAGTGGGAGAAATTCTTTGGTTTCTAACTCTTTAGGTAAAATTATTCCCAAATATTCACTGGGTTTGGTGCAAGTATCAGGTGGAGGGAGGCTCCTTGTCCTGTAAGACTTTGGAGGATGGAAATATTCCCTTCCTTAAACGGGGAGGAAAATTAAAACCTCACATCTTCCCAAGGCAATTGTCTAAATAATAATTTTAAAATGGAACGTGTCAGTTGAGGGGTTTTATTTGAGTCATTGCCATTTTTAATGCCATTTTGAGTCAGCTCCTGTGAGTCCCTGATAAGCTGAGTTTTCCTCCAGAGCTGGGCAGGAGCTGATCCTGTCACAGAGATGGAGGAACAATGCAGGGAGTTATAGATGTGTCTGCTCTGGAAGGAAACACTTTTGTTAGGTTTTGTTTTCTTACTCTTTTGCTTCTCTGAAACAGCATTTTTCAGGGAAAATCAGCTCATCCAGCTTCACCACTGACTTCCCTGTATTTGTTTCTAGAGGGGTTTTCTACCTTGAGTTTTTCTTCCCTTTAAGCAGTTTTGCTTCCCTTTTAATGTAGCACTGTTCTTTACCCTCTGCTTGTTTTTCTTCGTGGTCTCTTCTGCTGAAATTGATAAAAAAACCTTTGGGAAAGACAAGCAGATGATGCCCATCACATTCTTTCTCCTTTTTATTATATTCCCTTTTTTTTCCCCTAACAGACAGCCAAGCACCAACTTTTTTTCCAGCACTGCAGGCTTTGACCCTTGGAGATTTTTCTTGTCCAAGTGCTGGCCTTAATTAGAGTCTCACTGTCCTCTCCAAGTGCTGAGTTGAGGTCAGCTGGGTTCTAATTCCTCTCATCACTCTTGGCTCCTTTTATTAAGGCAGAGATTAAGAACTGCTGCTGTTTTAAGTCTTTGGTTTATCTCCCTTATTAGGATCTTTGCCCTTCACACTTAATTTAAGCAGATTGCAAGTCCAGGCCTCTTTGAGGCAAAGCAAATCTCCTTTAACCTTTCCCCACTTACTCTCCTCAGCTCTGTCCCCTGCTGTGCTTGGGGCTGAGCTCTGACTCTGAGTTTATCACCCTGAAAAGGGATTTGTGTAGGGATGGCTCCTGATAAGAGGGAGACACATCCCAGCAGCACGACAGAGAGGGATTATCCTAATGATTATCCTAATAATTATCCTAATCATGGATCACTGCAGCACCATGGGGTTTATTTCTCTTTTTTCCTCACAGAAGCAGAAGCTTTGGCAGAGGCAGGAGCAGGGCACACAGAGGGGGCAGAAAGGTTGGGTTATCCTGGGGAAGTCCTTTTCTCCCTGTTTCCCCTCTTTCCTCTGTCCTTGCATTGGGAGCATCCCAAAAAAATCCCACTGCAGCCCCTCAGCCAGCCTGGGCAAGCGCAGCTTCCCCAGGAGAGAGGGGAAAAACCCTTCAAGGAATCCCAGAATGGTTTGGGTTGAAAGAAAGCTTAAAAAAGATCTGAAACATCTCAAAGTAAATGAACTTCTACTTCATTGACTTTTACTTTGAAGAGAAAGTCACTCCCTTATCTCCCTTCATTTTCTCTGGCTGGGATCATGGGATTCCAGAATGTTTTGGGATGGAAGGGACCTTAAAGATCATCCAGTGCCACCCCTGCCATGGGCAGGGACACCTTCCACTGTCCCAGGCTGCTCCAAGCCCCATCCAACCTGGCCTTGGACACTGCCAGGGATGGGAAATCCAGAACCTCTGAGGATCCTGAAGATCCCTGAGCCTGCCTGTCTGATGTTTCACAATGAACCATGGAACTGAAGTCAAACTCTTAATGGAATCTTACAGGAATATGATCCATAAGGGTTTTCTTCTCTCACCTCCTGATATGAAGCAGAAAATGTTTCATCTTCTGGGTGTCCTGTGGTGACCACCCAGTTCCTGTGGGAATCTCATGAGCTTGGAAAGCTTCTGTGTCCTCCAACAGAGATTTTACTGTGCTGGAAGTGAAACCTTCCCAATTTCTCCCCTTGTGGGATTGAATTCATCCTTTCTTTTCTCTGCCAGCACTTCCTCGTGCCTCTCCACTGAGGGATCAAAGAGGAAGCTCAGGAGAAGCGATCTCAGAGAGAAATCCAAGACTTTTGACTGAAGCCACTCAATGCCCAGTGATCAAGGCTTTGGGGGTTTGCACAAAGCCAAGGAAAAGAATTGGGAACTACAAACAGAGCTCTTATTTCCCTTAATTCACTAATTCCTTTCCCCCTTCATTAATTCCTACTGGGCACTGACGAGTTACAGGGATCTTTTGTGTCTTCCTGGGAGTCAAAGTGGTTTAAACTTTGCCCACTCTGCTGTGACTGTCCCCAGCAGTGGTGGCACAGCCCTGAGTGCCCGGAATTCCTCAGTGTCCAGCCTGGCTTTTGTGTCCCAGGGAAAGCAGGCAGGGGGAAAAAGGAAGTGTTGGTCATGAAGAGAAAGCAGCAGGGAAGAAGAGCAAGAGGAATTTGCTGAGCAAGCACCGAGGGTTGGATTTCCAGGCTGAAGAGAGCAATTCAGGAAATTAAGCAGGGAAATCAAGCATTTTCCTTAAGGATGACCAAATTCCTCTGAACAAACCGGTTCTGGCTTGTTCAGCCCAAAGTATTCCAAAGTCATGAGTCAGAGGGGAAAAAACCCCTCAGATTTTCTCCTTAAAACCAAAATTAATAAATGCTAGATTTTTTTTTTTTTTCTAATTATATTTTCCTGGTGGAGCACTGGGATTCTTGACCCACGTTTTCAAGGCTTTTCCAGGTCTCCTGCTTTTGTGCTGATCGTGGGAAGTGCTGGGACTTGATGGCAAATATCAATTGCCATGAAATTCCCGATCATCTCGTGGTGGAGGTGACATTGCATCTCCTCTGCAGGTGTTTGAAGCCTTCTCTCACAGTGCAGGAAAAGCCAATTTTCCTGCTTTTCCAAGGCAGTGTTTTCCAAGGCGTTGCTCTCCAAGGAGTGTGACTGTCCAGGGTTCATCCCTCATACCTGGTACATCAGTGGGGTTCTGAGGGAATCCATGAATTGATGCTGAGCTCCAAGACCGTTCCAAGGTTGGGGAGGGACTTTTCACAAGGGATGGGGGGACAGGAAAAAGTAGGAATGGCCTTAAGATGAAGGGAGGCAGGGTTGGATGGGATACTGGGCAGGAATTGTTCCCTGGGAGGATGGGCAGGCCCTGGCACAGGGTGCCCAGAGCAGCTGGGGCTGCCCCTGGATCCCTGGCAGTGCCCAAGGCCAGGCTGGACATTGGGGCTGGGAGCAGCCTGGGACAGTGGGAGGTGTCCCTGCCATGGCAGGGGTGGATTTTAAGGTCCTTCCAACTCAAACCATTCCATCATTTGGGAACACAAGGGGCACTTTTTAAACCTCGAGTGGGCTCAGAGCACATATTTGCCAACAACTGCTTTTGTGCAGGTGTCCAGGCTGGTTAGTGAGAAAACTTTGGAGGGATCCTGCCTGGAAAATGCGTGCCAAAATGGAGCTGCTTCCTGAGAAAAATAAAAGCTTGGCCTTGGCAGAACCCCAGCTCCACTGGTATCGTGTTTTTAGAGAGCTTCTGCTTAAAAGTCTCAAGTGTTTGCCCAGCAGTTGACTTTCAACTTTTGATTCTGTAGAATCAGGGCTCAGCCATTCCCTGGGAGGTGGGGAATAAAATTCTTGCTACATTCTGAGCGGGATTAACTATTCAGGGTTGAGGGAGGGCTGGGCACTGGAGGCACTGCACTCTTGGGGTTCCCAGTCAGTTTTGGGGGAGCCAAATGCTCTGGTTTTGGCTGTGGCAGAGGGGATCTTCCAAAGACACACTTGACATCAGTGATAGGTGAGGAATTGTCTCCCATGTTCAGTGAGAGGTTGTGGACTCCCCATCCCTGGAAGTGTCCAAGGCCAGGTTGGATGGGGCTTGGAGCAACCTGGGATAGTTGAGTGGAGTCCATAAAGCCAATTTTAAATAGTCAGGGCAACAATAACAGGAGTAAAATTGAGCAAATACAATGATTGAAACTTTAAAAGATGTGCAGGCGATTCAGCTTCAATTGCAAACTTAACCGAAGTAATTTCCTCGAGCCTGTGCTGTCAGGAAAAATATCCTGGTGACCTAACCCTGGGCTAGAAGAAATCCTCCTTCTTTAAACAGGTAATTGGAAAAAGATCTATGGCTCAAATTTCTTTGTTTTGTAGATCTGGAGTAACTTTGATCTCAGCATTAAAACTGGTCTGAGACCAGCCTCTCTTGCTGGTTAAATTCTCTTGCAAAACAGCAAATGTGATCAAGAACAAGCACTGTGACCCTTGCACAAGCCAAAAAACGGGGGGAAATGGTAAATAATTTAAAATTATCTCCGTGGTTCTTTGCTGTTTTATTTCTTTGTGGAAAACATGAGGACACCGGTGACTGCAGGCCTCAGGCTGAGGCCTGAGGTGGCTCTCAGAGAGGGAGAAGAAGGGAGGGGGGAAATGAGAGGATCTTGGTGCATTAAAAATCACTTTCTGTGGAAACAATTAGTGCTGTAAGTGGATTCTTGAGGCTGGGCAGGGAGATCACTTACAAGCACCGGCTCTGCTAAAACGCCCATAAAGAGTTCCGCACTTCTCAGAAGTCAGCGCGGAGACGCCGCTTATTGGAAGTCACAGGCCGCATTTCACATCGTTCTCCATGGAAATTAGCTCATGTTTGGGTCATGCTCAGCCTTCCAAATTGCCCAAATCCCCAGGGGTTTGCTGGAGGGAAACCTGCTGGTGTGGAGACACCGCAAACGGGTCGCAGGCAGCGTCTGCAGGGGGGTGTGTGGGGCGGGCTGAGGTTTGGGATGACCCGTGTGGGGTCACAGGCGGCTTCCACCTTCTCTGAACCCTTTCCAGAGCCGTGGCTTAGATAAAAGTCTGGGTTTCCATTCCCTTCCCCAGGTCTGTAATGGGTAACTTGGGAGAGCTGGGCTTTGTGAAACCTCAGGAGCTTGATTTTTGACCCTGGGAAACCAAACAAAGCCGTGAGTGGCTTGGATGAGGAGCTTTGTTTTAATTTGTTTTCTTTCTTTCACTTTACCCCATAATTAACACCTTAGACAGGTAAACATCACCTAAAAAATGTCAGTTCAGAAGAAGTTTTACCTGCTTTAGATTATCTAAGAATTGCCCACTGCAGAAACCCTTCCAGAGATTAAGTCCTGCCTGAGTTGGGTGATTAAATTTCAGGCCTAAATCCCTATTTTTGGGGGTTGAACCATCAGCAACTGAGAAGGATTTTAGGCCAGACCTATCAGTTCTTGCAGCAAAGAGAAGAGTCAGGGAACTCTTCTCACACCCAGGAAGAGCTCCAGAAAATTTCTGAGGTGAGCTAAATCTCCATCACTGAAAATCTTTAGGAACAGGTTGGTTAAACAGTGCTGCTGATCCAGGTTTGGTTTTTTTTCCTTTATATCATTTGAAAATGAACTTTAACATCAGTTTTATGTCCCCTTGCTGTGGTGAGCAATTCCATTTTCCCACTTCTTGAGTTGAAGGCTCTACCCAAAAGCTGACGCTGGTTTTTAAGGCAAATGTTCAAATAACTTCCTTCACTGGAATTCTTGGGTTTTTATTGTCTTTTAATCAAATCACACGACTCATTCCAGAGGATCTGGGCCTTCCTGCTCAGTCTGTCCCTTCTCCTCAGCAGCACAGGGCTGTTACAGGGAATTCCATATTTATGGATGTGAGCTGTGCAAAAATAAGCAAAAATTCTGGCTTTTGAGGGAAATTTTGTGCTCTCAGAGTGGAAGGGATCTTAAATCTCGTCTCATTTCAATCCCCCTGTGGTGGGCAAGGAACCTTCCACTACTCCAGGCTGCTCCAAGCCCCGTCCAACCTGGCCTGGAACACTTCCAGGGAAGGAGCAGCTGCTCTGGGCACCCTGTGCCAGGGCCTCCCCAGCCTCCCAGGGAGGAATTCCTTCCCAATATCCCATCTAAACCTTCCCTCTGGAAGTTTGAAACAATTCCCCCTTGTCCTGCCACTACACCCTCTTGTAAATAACCTCTCTCCATCTTCATTCCCTTCATTCTCCTTCCCATTCCAGTTCTTATCCTGATCTCTTCCTTCACCTGTATGATTCAAATCTGCCTCTCAATTCCTGCAGTGGCAAATCCGAATTTTGCCCGCTCTTTTGGGAAGATCTGCACCAGTTTTTCTCCCTCTTGAGTCCTCCTGCTGTTCCACAGCCAGGAGAAGGCCCAGGGTAGAGTAAATTGCTGGGCCAATCTTACCCCTCTCCTCACTTAACCTCGGCTTAGCTAATGCAGAGAAGCAGCCCAAGCAACTGGGTTCAAACCAGGCCAAGCCCAGCTCCATTTTGCAATTAGCTGGAAAGAATTTTGCTGCACATTTGGCCTAAAAATAATTTGTAAATTGACCAGAGCCTCGTACACAGAATGGTTGCAGATATTTCAGGGATTGATTTTCCATGAATAATTCAAGTGGAGTGCAGAGACAAAAGTCTCTTTTAAATATGCGGGGCTTTTGTGATAGGTTTCAAAACAGGAGAGGAACAACTTCATCCTGATCAGTTTTTGGGCTGGTTCTTCTCAGGACTCAGTGATATCCTTGAATAAGGAAAGAATAGGATCAAATCCTACTTTTTATTATGATTTGACCCTCAAGAATTATGAACCTCTAAGGGATCGTATCCGTGTGTCTGTTGTTGTTGGGTTTATGCAAAAATACTTCTGACCTGCAGGATTTTGTGTTTCCTGAAAATTCCAGGCATCCATGGATATCATTCCACTGCCTTTGGTGATTTTGCTGACCTTAGAAAAGGCAACTTTGAGCAGGACAGCTTGGAAGGTGCTGCCATGGAGGAGCCCAAAGTAACACCATGATGCAGAATCGCAGAAGAAGCAGAAAAGTCCTTTTAAAATCCTTTTAAAATCCTTTAAAAATCCCTTAAAAATCCTTTAAAAATCCTTTTAGAGACAAGTCTACTCTGATATTCCATAGAACAGAAGATTGAATTTCACACTGGTGCGGAATAACACAAAAAACGTGACAAGAGCTGTCCTGGTGAGCCTGAGATCACCTTGATCCCAGGCAGAGCAGAGCATCTGAATTCCTTCCCCCGTTCCACTGGGAGGAGATGGAACTCGGGCCCAAATTTAGAGAAGAATCCACAAGTTTCCAGCTGGAATCTTGGAAAGAAGAGACATCTCATCATAGCATGAGCTTTTGGGGTTTTTTTTTTATAAAACCAAGGCCTTTATTCCATCATTTAGAGTGTTCTGCTCTTCAGAGCATAAAAGCTAAAATTCCTGAGAATGGCATTTGCTGCAAATTTTCTGTAAGATTTTAATGCTCTCCAATACCCAGAGTACAATTAACATCCTGCCTAATGGATAGTGGGGATCTGTGGTACCCTGCCCCCCTCTCCCTGCTCTGTAATTCCATGTAAACCCCTCTGGGATGCTCCTGGGAATGATGATTTTAATTGCCTTGCCTGGGACTGGGCGAGGGGTGGGATGGCATTACACCGACGAGATGTGCTGCTCATTTTATGTCAAGAGCATTTTCACTGTCAAACTGATTTTAACTTCAGGGCTTTGATATTTCCTGGGCCTTCCTGGGCATGATCCATAGCTCATTCCTGGTTTTTCTACAATGAGAAATGGTTTTCCATGAAGCAGGTGAATGATCAGAGCTCCTTGATCTACCACACTTATCCCTCAGCTGGCACAAAAATTAAGATTTTAGGGTGCAACGCTTCTCTTGGTTTACACAGAGCTCATTTTAGCCCATTTCCCCTCTATTTTCCAAATTAGTTTTTAAGGAATTGCTGATGGGATTTGATATCTGGGGATCATCTCGTTCAAACTCCGGTTTTGGGTAATTCTAGGGTTGGGAACCCACAGTAGCTGGTTTCATTTAAATGGAGTTTTCTGCATTTCTGTCCATTGCCTTTCTGTCCTCGTCCTGTCACTGGGATTGCTTTACTCTCCTGTATCAAATCCAGATTGTCCCCGAACTTCCCAACTTGGGCCTGAGCCATCCCTTCCCTCTCAGCCTGGAATATCACAGGAACCTGGAATATCCAGAGCTGGAAGGACCCACAGGGATCACCCAGTCCTACCCCTGGCCCTCCCCAGACCCCCCAGCAATCCCAGCCTGGGCATCCCTGGCAGCGCTGTCCAAACGCTCCTGGAGCTCTGGCAGCCTCGGGGCCGTGCCCATTCCCTGGGGAGCCTGGGCAGTGCACAGCAGCCTCTGGGGGAAGAACCTTTCCCTAAAATCCAACCTAACCCTGCCCTGGCCCAGCTCCAGCCGCTCCCTGGGTGCTGTCAGGTCACAGAGATCGGAGCTGTCCCTCTTTCAGTGTTCCATTAATAAGAACCTGGGATGTGCAAGAAGGCATTGGAGTGAAAATTCCTCGCCCTCAGAGTTTCCCCTGCCAGCAAAGGAAGGATTTTTATCACCAGAAATCTCACTCAGATCCGATTCCTGGTGATTTTAGTGCTCTAAAAATCACATTAAAATCATCGTAACTGCTGCAGATTTGACTCAGTTTGCTCTTTCCCCCAGGCTGAATAAAACTTCCAACATTTTCCATTTTCTTCATTTCTCTTTCCTCTTGATTTGGGCCAAGCTCTCATCCCAGCACCAGGTCAAGGATCTAATGCTGGAAGTTTGATTTCCAGAAATTTGATTACCAAATTATCCATTGAATTCATTGTCACCTGTTAAATTTAGGAAAACTTTATCCACAAAATTGATAGGAAATCTGAGTGTTTTCTCAGAGTAAAACCTTTGCCCGGCAGTTCTGTGCTCGGCAGACCAAACTCAGTCTGACCTCAGGGTATAAGTTTGTTTTGGGGCAGCTTTTCAAGGTTTTAACATTTTAAGTGTGTTTTGAGTTCGTACTGGAATGAAAATAAAAATTTTGGGGCATGTTTAGAAAACCCAAATATGTCAAAATATCCCTTCTGAGCCAGGTCTTTATATTTTCTACTGTGCAAACCTGCTTATTTTCCATGTAATCCTGGAAAATTGATCTTTCTGTATGCGATTTGGAGCAATTTCTCATCCCATGTAGCTTTGAAAGAGATAAAGCCAAGTCTTAGATTAGTTTAGAAATGGTTTGGTTTGGGAGGGACCTCAAAGCCCATCCAGTGCCACCCCTGCCATGGGCAGGGACACCTCCCACTGTCCCAGGCTGCTCCAAGCCCCAATGTCCAGCCTGGCCTTGGGCACTGCCAGGGATCCAGGGGCAGCCCCAGCTGCTCTGGGCACCCTGTGCCAGGGCCTGCCCACCCTCCCAGGGAACAATTCCTGCCCAAGATCCCATCCAGCCCTGCCCTCTGGAAGTTTAAAACCATTCCCCCTTGTCCTGTCACTCCATTCCTTGTGGAAAATCCCTCTTCCATACAGAAAAGTGCCTGTAGCCTAAAAAAAGCCCCACTTCTCCTCTCTTTTCTCCCCTCTCCTATGAATGATCCTCTCTGGGAAGCTTTCCTGTGAACTTTTCCATTCCTCTGGCTGAGGAAATCGGAGCTGCTGGCTCTGGCCACTGCTCTGTTTGTACCAATTCCCTCTGCAGGTGCCACGGGGAGAAATTGGTCACAGCTGGTGGCTGAGGAGGGGACAAAAGTCTCTGTCACCCTCCCCACTCAGCTGAAAGCAGAGTGGCATCCTTGGCCTTGCTAAGAACATTATTCCATAATTTGTATTAAAACCTTTGGTGGTTGAGACCCTTCTTTTCCCTCATTTTCCTGGAATTTCATCCCCAACCTGCCCAACTCTGCCTGGGGAAGTGGTGGAGTCACCATCCCAGTTCAAAATCAGTGGATGTGGCTTTTGAGGATGTGGTCGAAATGGTGGGGCTGGGTTGGACTTTCTGATCTTAGAGGCCTTTTCCAACCTGAATGATTCCATGATTCTTCAGGAAGGATTCCATTTCTAGTCCTGGCTTTAACTCTGCTGATTTAAAAGCTGGACTTAAATGGGTGCAACTTCTTGTGCAGTCCTGTCCTTGGAGGCCTTGGTCACAAATCCACCCAGCAGGGAATGAATCCCGGAGCTCCAGATCCTTCCCTATTCCCATTCCCACCTGCCAGAGGCCACATCCCACAGCTCTGCCCTCACTTCAGGCATTATCCAGGTGCATTCTGCAGGCTGAGGGATTGTGAAGGAACTTTTGGGCTCCTTGTGCTGTAATTCCTGCAGGAAGCCAACCTCTGTTTGCTCGGGATCAGGACACCTGTGGATGTCCAAGAAGAATTTTCCTCTGGGCCTGTAATTTTATCTTTAAAGGGAGTCAAAGGATGAAAAGATTCAACCCAGACCCCTAAATCTGGGGATGTGATGCTCAGACAAATAATTCTTCCACCCTAAACAAGTGGGAGCCAGATCCATGTGGCCTCAACTGGTGTTCCCATCGCTGTCCCAGTGCCTGGAGGAAAATGAACATTTTATTTTCCACTCACAACCCTCAGAGGCCTCAATCAGAGCCTAATTCTGCTCTTAACTTTCCTCAGCTGGAATAAACCTCCCACTGAACTCTATAAAAGCCTTGGAATTAAACCCTGTGCTCAATGTGGCACCTGCAGAAATGATATCCAAACATTCCTTTAGTTTATGTGCCGAGAAAGAGAGGAAGTTGTTGCTCCATTTTTATTAATCCCTGATAGCCATTATTATTAATATTGAAAAATATTGGTTTTCCACAGGTTTTGGGGTTGGTTTTAGTTTTGGTTGCTTTGGTTGGATTTTTTTTTAAGATACAGGAAACATTCTGGTGTCTAAACCTCTAAAAAATTGAGTTTACCTCACCCTGTTAAAATCCAAGTGAAATAGAATCTTCTGTGTTATTCTCTTAAATCTTGAACATGAAAACAACAAAATTAATTTAGCAAAAACAAAAGCCAAAAACTATTAACCAAAGGAACAAAACCAAAACCCAGTTTATTTGTGAAACAAAGAGCTGGACTAGAAAGTATTTATTTTCTTGAGTTTTGAAAGTTTCTGCAGGAACAAAATTAAATTCCAAGTGGAACAAGACTAGAAGTGCCTGAAATGCAGGATTTAGGGTTAATAATTCATTTTCTCTTTTTTTTTTTCATGTGGTTTAGCTCGGTCAGGACCTCCATCAATTTTTTTCAAGCCCTTCTGGTGACCCAGAACGCCCCAAATGCTGTTTCTCAAAGGAAGCAGGAATGGTGTTTCTGAAATTTATCATTTCCTGAGACTTTCTTATGAGTTTCACCTCTGCTGGCCTCTCGACGTCCAGAAATTCCAAGTTCCTCCTGAAACTGCTGCAGTGACTCAGCTCCAGAAGAGCACAGGAGTTTCCCCAAAAATCTGGTTAGGAAACCAAACAAAGCTGGTGGAATTATGTCCACTTGGTATTTTCATCCAGAAACGTCTGGCCAGCAAAAAATAGGCAAATAATAATTATTTCATGAAGAATTTAAGCCCTGTTCCCATTGAAAAGTGACTTGGACTTGTTGAAAATAGGGATGTGTTTGTCTCATCGTGGACTCTGTTAGAATCTTTGCTTTTATCCAGATTTTATTGAGATTTTATTCAGATTTTTTATTTTATCTGCATTTTATTCAGATTTGAAGACACAAAAAGAAAGGCAGACATTGGAGTTTGCTCACAACTCCAGTTCCTGGAAATCTCTGTTCAGCACCATCAAATCACCATCCCTGGGGGTGTTCAGGGAACCAATTTCCTGACTGATTGATCAAAGATCAGGTTTGATCTCGGAGATCTTCTCCAACCTTAATAATGCCATGGTTCTGATTCTGCAAAGCTGCTGTAAAAAGTCAGCACAGAACTGATGTTACCTCTGAAAGCAGCCCGTGCTGAAACCCAAAGGCACCCCAGACCGCCTCTCTGGCAGCACTAATTGATCTCTTAATTGGCTCAGTCAACACAGCATCTGCATCACACGAGCAGCACTAATTGCTACAAGATCCTGGTGAAATGTTGAGCGCTCCAAGGGCTGGGAATGTGGAAGTGCTGAATTGATTCCAAGCGGGCCTGAGCGAGAGGTTTCATTTTGGGAATCCTCCCACCGAGGCTTGAGGGGTTCCCAGGCACTCCCAGGATGATGAGGACCCCCTGTTCCTCCCCAAATCCATGTGGAAAAAGTGGGAAAGGAGGGTCTCATCCAAAGGCCAGGGATGATTCCTAAAGGAATATATTTATTAATATTTATTTTTCAATATTAATAATAATGGCTATCAGGGATTAATAAAAATGGAGCAATGATTTTCTCTCTTTCTCGGCACATAAACTAAAGAAATTTTTGGATATCGTTTCTGCAGGTGCCACATTGAGCACAGGGTTTAATTCCAAGGCTTTTATGGAGTTCAGTGGGAGGCTTATTAAGGACAGAAAATTAAGGGCAGAATTAGGCTCTGATTGAGGCCTCTGAGGGTTGTGAGTGGAAAATAAAATGTTCATTTTCCTCCAGGCACTGGGACAGCGATGGGAACACCAGTTGAGGCCACATGGATCTGGCTCCCACTTGTTTAGGGTGGAAGAATTATTTGTCAGAGCATCACATCCCCAGATTTAGGGGTCTGGGTTGACTCTTTTCATCCTTGACTCCCTTTAAAGCCAGCACAAGGTTTGCTAAAAATAAGGAAAGCAAGTCAGGAGCCCTGGACTGCGCTGATCCTTTCCCATCTTAAATTGGGATTCGTTTCATAAGTTTGTTAAAATTCACTTCCTTGCCCCATTTGGGGTAATTTTAAGGAGCTATTTGGAAGATAAATTGGTTATTGAGGGGGTTGGGGGTGTTCATCTGGGGAGGAGAAGGCTCCAGGAGAGCTGAGAGCCCCTTGCAGGGCCTAAAGGGGCTCCAGGAGAGCTGCAGAGGGACTGGGGACAAGGCATGGAGGGCCAGGAGCCAGGGAATGGCTTCCCAGTGCCAGAGGGCAGGGCTGGATGGGAGATTGGGCAGGAATTGTTCCCTGGCAGGGTGGGCAGGCCCTGGCACAGGGTGCCCAGAGCAGCTGGGGCTGCCCCTGGATCCCTGGCAGTGCCCAAGGCCAGGCTGGACATTGGGGCTTGGAGCAGCCTGGGACAGTGGGAGGTGTCCCTGCCATGGCAGGGGTGGGATGAGATGACTTTCAGGTCCCTTCCAACCCCAAATCATTCCATGTTTCCACGATTTTATCACCCTGTAGTGTGCATTCAATGTCCCAGCAGCTAAAATGCCAATTCCTGTGCAGCGGTGCCTATCCATCTCCCTCTGGATTCGACATTTCCATGTGGAGTGGCCGGGAGTGTTTCACTCTCTGTCACAGAGCAATTCCATAAAACAAACAAAGCTCCCAGCCCTTCGTGTCCAATGAATTTTAAGATCACACCCCCTGGATTTGGGAACACATGTTTGGCTTGCAATGAAAGTGGCCTCTGGAAAAACAAAGCAACCCTTTCAGGACACAATTCCCAGCTTTTCTTTCCCTCTCCCGAACCAGGGAACAGCCAGCCGTGGCCACAGGAGGCATTTCTGAGAGACCCTGGCCAAAAGGTGGTGTCACCTTCACCCTGGTACAGTTGTTGGCCTAAAAAAACCTGGGAATAGGAATGGGAATACGGGCTCAGAAGTTTTAACACCAATAGGTGGCAGGCAGAGCTCAGACGTGTCGGGAATCGCCAACTCCGCTCACTCCAGGGTGGGATGAAGGGTTTGGTTACTGCTGGAGCTGGGCAGGCCCCGGGAGCTCGTGGGTGATAGCAGCACTCTCCAAATTCTACCTTCCTTAAGGGACTTCTGATGGATTGGGAGCCAGAGGGATCAGGGCCAGGAACAGTTGGGGTTTAGCAGCTCCAGGGACAGGAACACTTGGAATGTTTGGTTGTTTGAAGGTGTCACTGTGGGCTGTTTGGAAACCAAACTGGGGCAAACATCTCCTGCTGAGGTCAGGAAAGCAAAGTTCAGCAGTCACCAGTCACCTGTGTCAGTCTCAGAATCTCAGAATCACCAAGGTGGGCAGAGCCCTCCAGGATCACCCAGTGCCAC
>NW_024580950.1:179515-183236 GCF_017639235.1 Corvus kubaryi
TGCTGCTGGTGCTGCTGGGGTGGCACTGGGTGATCCTGGAGGGCTCTTCCTCAGGAGAGATCCTCTGACACTTCAGGCACTGCAGCCTGACCGGAAAGTGATAAAGTAGTGTCAACATTCGTATCAGGAGTTGTATTTTCCACTGTCCTTCAATAACCCTTGGCATGGAGTCTCCAGCCCCTTTCTTGGGGTCCCATCCCTGGCAGTGCCCAAGGCCAGGCTGGACAGGGCTTGGAGCAGCCTGGGATAGTGGAAGGTGTCCCTGCCCATGGGATCATCTGAATGATCTTTATCCTTCTCACCTGACCCATTCCATGATTCTCTTTTGCAATGCAGCCACACACACCCGAAATATTCCATGAGTTCCTTGTTGAGCCAACACCCAGCCTGGTGCTGGGGATGGGTCTGATCCAGCACTCAGCTCTGCCCTGGGATCACAGTTTTCCTTGGATTATGCAGCGCTTACAAACCAACCATTTACACCACCTCAGCACCAACCTGAGCTCCTGCATTGGAACCACGGAAATCCAGGCTTGGATTTGGGAGGGGCTTTGGAAAGGCTCAGTCCTGACAGGTATCCCGGTGAGGTGAGGAATTCAGGGCAGCTGGGAGCTATAAACAGCCACCTGTGACTTGCTGAGGATGATGCCAGAGGCTCCTCTCTGGGAAAACCCTCAAGGCAGGAAAATTCCTTCAGGAGCCAAAGAGCATCGAGGGGTGTTTTAACCAACATCAGGAGGCTCACGCTGCACAAATATCCGAGAGTTCAGGATAAGGAGCCTTTAAATGGTGTATATGGACAACATTCCAGTTCAGAGCTGTGCTTTTCCCAGCTGGGAAGAGAAGTAATCCATTGACTACTCTGTGAGCAACTATTTTGAAGAGCATGTGTTCACCTCTAACAGGTTCTTTGTGAAAGCTGTGTCAATTCATTGTAACCTCTACAGAAGCAGGCTCCAAATTTCACCTCCATTTCCTTCACCAGACATTCCCCAATTAAATATCAGGAATATGCCTGGAGTGGGATGGGCTTTGTGGAGCTGCCTCTTCTGCAGCTGAGGGTTGGAACTGGATGATTTTAAGGTCTTTCCCAACCCAGGTGATTCTGTGATTCTCTGATTTAGTTGGAAAATCCCTCCAAGACCATCCAGTCCAACCATTCTCCCACCACTAAACCACGTCCCTGGGTGCCACTTCCACATGGCTTTTAAATCCCTCCAGGGATAATGAGTCAAAGCCTCCCCTGGACACATATTTTTCCCCAATATCCTGTCTAAAACACCCCCTGAGCTGTTTGGGGTGGGTGAAAAAGCAGGAAAGCAGCCAAGTGCCAAAGCACCAATTAATGCCAGCCAAGATGGAACAAAGATAAGGGATGAAACCACAGAATCCACAGCTACTGAGCCTGGCCCGGTTTAACCACAGAGCACAGAATCTCCACCCACAGCAATCAGATGATGTGACCAGGATTCAGCAAGGGGATCCGCAGAGAACAGCTCCAACACTGGGAAACCATTCCGGGAACGTTCATTTTCCGTGTCTGCAAACATCCCTCCAGAGCAGCCTCGCATGTGCTGGGCAGTTCTTTCTCTCCTCAGCTGTAGCAGATGTCTTTGGGATGTGGTGCTGATGGAAAAGAGGGAACCTGCTTGGATTTTGGGGCACTGCAGTGTGAGCAACGTGTGCCTTTTAGGGTTCCCCTAAAAGTGAACACTCCCCTGTGCTTTAACTGCCCAGCTGGTCAAAAATTAGGCTTAAAATGGCACATCTGGTCTCAGATAATTCCCTCCAGTTTTTCCTGGGACCTGTTGGAGACTTTAAATGAGTGGAGCATGGATGGAGCCACTCGGGAGCAAAGGAGGCTCAGGGGGGACCTCACTGCTCCCCACAACTCCTTGACAGGAGGGGCAGTGAGGGGGAGTAGCTTTAAGGTGATAGAGGGTAGTTTTATATGGGATATTGGGAAGGAATTGTTCCCTGGGAGAAAAGATTTCCCAGAGCAGCTGGGGCTGCCCCTGGATCCCTGGCAGGGCCCAAGGCCAGGCTGGACATTGGGGCTTGGAGCAGCCTGGCACAGTGGGAGGTGCTCTTAAAAATATCCTAACTCTTTCAAAGCCATGGGTTTCTTTCCCTTGGGAGGCTGCTCCCATTGCAGGTCAGCATTTCCCTGCTAAAGCTGAGCAGGGAGCTGATCCTGCTTTAATTGGAGTGGAGTTGGATAAATAAACACCAAGCAGCTCTGGCTTTTTCGGAAGAGCTCGTGGCAAGAGCAGCAGCAAGAGAAACAGGTTGGTGCAGCTGACTGGAGCTTTTCCAGGGTTTCTCACTGACTGGTTGGTAATTCCAGGTGAATCCTGGGGCACCAGTGGGATGTGCTGTGTTTCCTTCCCCAGTCAGGCACTATCCCCACTCTGGTTTATCACCTGGTTCTTTATCTCTGTCCCTCACTGAGAGGGGAATTTCTTGGATAAACCTGATCCAGTGCAACTCTTTGCTATTCGTTTAATTAAGAGGATAAAACCCCCTTTTCTAGGTCTTTATATTCTTCAGGCAATCCTATCACCAGATTTATCCCAGTGAGATGATTTCACTTGGACCTCCCTCAGCCCAATTCCTTCATCCCATGAAAATTCAGATGGAGACTGTGAAGGCAATGCTTATTTCCCAAATATTTTATTACTAGCTACAACAAACCATCACCTTGAAGATACCATGGATCTTTCTGGTTTTTCATCGGGAAGGAAAAGTTGGGGAACTCTGGTGGAATTGTCCACTCTCCTCCTATGGTGCACAGAGTCAGGAAAAAAAATTATGGAATCATGGAGTGGTTTGGGTTGGAAGGGACCTTAAAGCCCATCCAGTGCCACCCCTGCCATGGCAGGGACACCTTCCACTGTGCCAGGCTGCTCCAAGCCCCAATGTCCAGCCTGGCCCTGGGCACTGCCAGGGATCCAGGGGCAGCCCCAGCTGCTCTGGGCACCCTGTGCCAGGGCCTGCCCACCCTCCCAGGGAATTATTTCTTTCTGATATCTCACTTTCCTCATGTGCAGGTGTCCATCAGGAGGGGGATTTCTGCCTCCTTCTCCTGTTCAGAGCCAGGCCAAATGCTCTTCCATTCCCATCTCCCAGTTCTCACTTTGGGAACCCTTCTCCAAATGTTTTTACCCCTCCACGAGTGTGTTTGAATATTGTGGCCACTACTAATGATTGCAAAATAATGGAGAGGTGAGAATACTGCTGCTGAGTCGAGCATTCAGTGCTAAAGAATTGTATTTTAGTAAAAAGAAAAAGAAGGAAAAGCAGGCCCAGAGTCACATATTTATGTTCTCCTCCTCCACCTTGCACCTGTTCCCCCCAGCTCTCCTTTGCTGGCTTCAAAAAACATGTTTTTCACTGGTTTGGGTTTTGTTTGGGGTTTTTTTTTGTGGGCAACTTTGTTGCATCTGAGTTTCTGAGAAAGAGGGGAGAAAACAGAAGAAAGTGAATAACTGAGAGCTGCAGCCAGGGTGGCTTTTTGTGGTGCTCAACATTCATTTTAGAAAAGCTTTGGAGGGAACCTCAGGCTGAGCTCTGGGGGTTTGGGGGCTTTTTTTTGTTGTTGTTTCTTTGCTCACTGACAGTGGAAATGCAGCAGCAAAGCTGAGCCCTGAATCTGAGCCTGTCCTGCAGCTCAAATCCATGGAATTCCTGCCTCCCTGCCTGTCCTGCAGCTCAAATCCAT
>NW_024580950.1:183246-193277 GCF_017639235.1 Corvus kubaryi
AGCTCCTATCCATGGAATTGCTGCCTCCCCTGCCCATCCTGCAGCTCATATCCATGGAATTCCTGCCTCCCCTGCCCATCCTGCAGCTCATATCCATGGAATTCCTGCCTCCCCGTCCTTTCCCTCCGATCCCAAGCAATCCAGGTGTCACCTTCCTGCCAGCGTGGCCGTGGGATTGCTGGAAGTCCATGAGGAGAATGTATGGGCACACAGGTGAGGAAAACCAGCCTGCAGCCCCAGATTCCACAGGGATGCTTGAAGGAAGGCCTGGAAGCCTTCAAAGCCAGGCTGGATGGGGCTTGGAGCTACCTGGTCTAGTGGAAGGTGCCCACCCATGGGACTGGATGAGCTTTAAGGTCCATTCCAACCCCAATCATCCCTTGCTGCTGTGAGGACAGGCTGGGCAGGCAGAGGAGCCACTTGGGTTGGGATGAGTCTGATCCATGGTCTCAGTGGAATTTTTAAGAGGAGCGGTTTCTTCATGGATGAGAAGTGTGAGCAGGAACAGCTGCTGCCTGCTTGGAATATCAGCGGGATCTTGAGAGGTTCAAGTCCACACAAGTTGGCCCTGAGAGCTCTGAGCTCTGCCTTGGAGTGTAAAATGAGCCTTCAGTGCAGGCAGCTGATCCCCCGTGCCAGTAAGGGCACTTCGGAGGGGCTGAGGTGACTCATGAGGGTGTTTTGGAGCCTTCCTGATTCCTGAAAAGGTGATTCCTTCTCCTTCCCCCACCCAGGCTGACCAGGACAGCCCCAGTTTTAAACTGGTGCTTCCTCAGTGTCTGCCTGAGGTGAGGGGTCAGCTCTGGCGAGGGAAAAGAGAAAGGGTCTCCTCTGCTGAGGAGAAACATGGGACACACAGAGAATGGTGGAATCATGGGATGTTTGGGGTTGGAATTTAAAGATAAACCAGTGCCACCCCGCCATGGCAGGGACACCTCCCACTGTCCCATGTTGCTCCCAGCCCCAATGTCCAGCCTGGCCTTGGGCACTGCCAGGGATCCAGGGGCAGCCCCAGCTGCTCTGGGAATTCCATCCCAGCCCCTCCCCACCCTCCCAAGGAACAATTCCTGCCCAATCTCCCATCCAGCCCTGCCCTCTGGCAGTTGAAGGTTTTTCCCTTATCCTGTCACTACACAAAGCTCCCTGCTCCCCATCTAGGGGAGATTTGGGGACAGCAGCCTCCTTTTCCTGCTACAGCCCTGCACATCTCCCTGGGTGCCACACAAATGTTCCTGTTCCTCAGGAAAATTCAGGCTCTGCTGATTCACACTGGCTGAGGAGAAAGTGCCAAATCTATTGTTGTACTGCCCTCATTATTTGGGGTTTTCCAACTGGTGATTCCCATTTATTAAAGGAAGGCCACAAGCAATTTATGGCCCGTTATTGGTTTTGCTACTCGTGATGTGAGGTGATAACAAATGAGAGAGGAGATGAAAAACTTGATGGTCTCTGTAACCTCATTGTTTTCCAGGAATAATTAGTCAGCTTCCTTTTGGGTTTTGGTGGGTGTTTTCCATGTGGTAGGAAAGAAAGTGAAATATTTCTAAGAATAAGAAGGTGTCGTGATGAAATCCTCGACAAGCAGGAAGAGATGAAGATGAGCTTAATGCTTAATGGGGGGAGATGGGAGAGGTGTCTCTTGAATTTGGAGGGATGGAGGTGCCTGTTTGTAGAAACACCATCCTGTGGCAGGAATTGTGCTGGCTTTGATGGAGCTTTTTGTGGGAAAAGACCTCCTGGATCAAGGGATACACCAGGATTGCAATGGTGGTTGGTTGCTGGTGGCTTTTTTTGCTTTTCCAATTTATCTCCCTTTTCTCCCTGCCATCCTCCAACTCTTCTTCTTCTTCCCACCCCAAAACCACTTTGTGTTCATCTAACACAGAGGTTTCTCCTAAAGCCTGAGCAGCAGAAAGGAGATTTCAGCATCAGGAGCTCTGGATTTGAGTCCTGCCTGGCGATTCTGGCACCGGGAGGTGAAGAACTTCACTCCCCATTGCCTGAGAAGCAAAAAGTCAGGGCTGCTTCCTCCCTGCAAGCAAAAAACTTGGAAAAATGGGCACTAAAATTCCAGTGGTCATCCTTTTTCATCCTTTTCCCAACTCCAGTATTGTGCGAGGAAGATCTCCTGGAGATCCGGAGCGATTTCCCCCCACGGCACAGCCTTGCCTGAAGCAAAGCCTCTTGGAATCCTTGGGAAGTTTTCCTGATTCCTTCAGGATCCTGCAGGCTCTCCCCATTGCTCCCATGTCCCAATTAACCTCTTCCATGCAATTTCAAGATTTCCAAACCCACTGTTGCAACAGAAGGAGGATTTTCGACACATCCTGCCCAGAGAAGCAGCAATCCATTCTCTTGGAGTTGGGAAACATCACTGAGCCATTGCTGCAGACCCCTCAAATATTTAATGAATGTCTAATTACACTTTTTTTGACCAAATTCGAAGGCTGAACATCAATTGCTTAATTTGTCCCCTCTGGTTTCAGCTTCGATTAAACAACCCAACTTCAGCTGGTGCAGTTGGAATAATTCTTCTACCTCTCTGGTTTTTTGGAAAATAATTGCTAATTTTTTTCTGAACTTCTGCCTGATGTATGAAGAGATAAGGATTTTTTTCTATGTGAATATACAGAATATTTTTAGAAGCAAACCTGATGCTTTGGGGGGTTTTTAATATAATTTAGTAGTCATCAAATCTATGATTTTCCATGTCACGTCTTGAAGTGAGGATTATCCCACAAGCCCACAAGGTGCACGATGAGAGGGATTATCAGACTATTGGTCTATTACTGCCACGAAATGAACACCTCCTTTCAAACTTGTATTTATCTTCTCAGGGATCGATCGATTTCAAGAAGCCCAAACTCTTCCTTCTTCATTTTTTCCTTCCCTCGTGTTCCTAAATAATCATTAAAACACACTGTGGTTTAACAGGCCTATAAATCATGCCCAGGGAAGGGCTTTGCTTTTGTGCTTCTCCCCTGGTGAGGCTTGGAAAAACCTTGGATCCACTCCAAGGTTTAATTTTCAAATACTCCCATTTGTGCCTCCCTGAGGTAGGAGATGTAATGCTCTTATCTTATCTTTTTGGGCCAAATCTCAAACCACAACAGGACCAATTCAGGCTCCAGGGCTTCAGGATGAAATCAGGGCAGGAGATCAGGGATGGGTAGAACTGGAAAAAAATCTGTATTTCGGCAAAGGTAACGATGCTGGCAGGGATTGGAATTAAAATGCGGTGTTTCAAGGCTGGAGAGCAGTGGAGGGGAAAGGACCTGGGGGTCCTGGCTGGTGGCAAGTTGGATGTGAGTCCGCAGAGCCCTGGAGCCAGGAGGGACATCCCTGTCCTGGGGAGAGCAGGAACAGGAGGGAGGGGATTGTCCCACTCTGCCTCACTGCAGGGCTGGGGAGAGTTTTGGCTGTCTCAATATAAGCAACACATAAAGCACTTCAGGAGTGTCCAAAGGAGGGACACAAAGGTGGGGAAGGGTCTGGAGGGGCCACACGAGGAGTGGCTGAGGGCACTTGGAATGTCCAGGTGGAGCAGAGACTGAGGGCAGAGCTCCCGGGGACAGGGACAGCACCCAGGGATCGGCTGGAGCTGGGCCAGGGCAGGGTTAGGTTGGATTTTAGGGAAAGGTTCTTCCCCCAGAGGCTGCTGGGCACTGCCCAGGCTCCCCAGGGAATGGGCACGGCCCCGAGGCTGCCAGAGCTCCAGGAGCGTTTGGACAGCGCTGCCAGGGATGCCCAGGCTGGGATTGCTGGGGGGTCTGGGCAGGGCCAGGGGTGGGACTGGGTGATCCCTGGGGGTCCCTTCCCACTCAGGATATTCCATGATTCTAAGATACATGAAAATCTTCTGTGCTCTCCCGTTTTTTTTCTTCGTCTATGTGCACGATCTAAAACTTTTTCCCTGCTAATTTTGTGGCGAAACAATTCTTTTTTTCAATTCTTTTTTTTTTTGTCCCATGAAGAGCCTGCACTGTTTTCTCCCCCCTTCACTCTCCTGGGCATGCTGTGTCTGTGAGAAAAGGGGTTTTGTACCCACAGCTGCCTGACTGAAGAGGGTTTAAGCAGAAAAGCTGCTGGAGTTGTTCCTCCAAGGTGAGGATCCTTTCTGGCAGCCAGATCTCCAGGAAATTCAAAATCTGACCCCCCAAACAGAAGAATTCTCCTCCCCACCGACCCAGGACGTGCAACAGCAGCAGCAGCATCCCCCAAACCCACGGGGGAATCCCAAGCCAGTCACGTTCTGATCCAACCAAACCATCCCTTCCCACTTTCATGTCCCCAGATCTGCCATGGGGAGCAGGGAGCTTCGTGCAGTGCCAGGATAAGGGGGAACAGCCTCCAGCTGAAGGAGGGCAGGGTTAGATCGGATATCAGGGACCCCTGGAGCCACCAGGAAGCGGCTCTGCCACTCCTTTGATCCCGCATGGAAATGTCACCGCCGCGAGCCACCAAATGACAGAGGGATCAACCCATCCCATCCCTCCCGGGAGCCGGGAGTTACCACGCAACAGAGGAGCCGTGGCAGCTCGGAATTTTATCCACAAGGCCAAACAATTCCCCCTGGCAGCCGAGCAGCCTCCAGGGACCAATTATTCCGCCGTGCGCCGGCCACGCCGCGGCTCCCCCGGGAGATGCTCCGAGCTGGAGCCAGCCCCATCCTGCAGCCACGAGCTGCTCCTCATGTCAAAACTGCCGCTAATGACACAATTAACTGGCTGGGGACTGCTGAGGAGCTCTTAATTAGGTAAACATCGCTCGGTGAGAAAGCAGAGGCCAGTTCGGAGCGTCCTGGTTCGTGTCAGGCTGCGGGGAGGTGCTGCGGGGGAGGGATGCGCTTGGAGGGCTAATTGAGGTGGGAAAACGGGAGCTCAGCCGGGAATTCCCTTGCAGGCAGCGTTTAAAAGAAGTGCGAGCGGCGGCTCAGTGGAGACTCGCAGAAGTACTGCAAATATTTCAGTGCGTGCACAGAGATCACGTCCTTAAGCAGAGCAGCAGCTCGGGAGCTGCTGTCCAATTTTAAGTGGATCAACTGGGAAAACCTCAGCGAGAAACTGAGATGCCCAGGGGGGATCTACAAAAACATCTTGAATTCTTCCCGTGGTAACGGGACCAAGTGGCACTCGAGGAGCAAACCAAGGATTCTGAAGCTCAGCCAGCTGCAAATCCAAGGATGCCTCATCCCAGGGTCTGGGAAAATGAAGAGCACCGTGTCCCCTGATTGCTTTCACCCCTGCAGTGTGGTGTTGCTTAGGCCTGGGTGCTGGAAGAAGCCCCGCAGGGTTTACCTGGTATTGCCTGGCTGATAGGTAAATTGAGGTTTTAAAAGGAGCCACGGGGAGTTGAAGTCCAGGTCGATGGGATTTCGATCTCTTGGATGGAATTTGGAATCCCAGCTCTATCTAGGGGGTTTTTGGGGGGTCTATTGCCACAGTTCTCAGTGGGGAGCAGGATGATGCAGCCTAGCCACTGTGAAAGGTGAATTAATGCCCACAGGGAGCTCAGTGATGGTTGGAAGAAACCTTAAAGATCATTTAATCCCACCCCTGCCATGGCAGGGACACCTCCCACTGTCCCAGGCTGCTCCCAGCCCCAATGTCCAGCCTGGCCTTGGGCACTGCCAGGGATCCAGGGGCAGCCCCAGCTGCTCTGGGCACCCTGTGCCAGGGCCTGCCCACCCTGCCAGGGAACAATTCCTTCCTAACGCCCAGTCTAAACCCTCCCTCTTTCACTTTAAAGCCATTATTCCTTGTCCTGTCACTCCAGGCCCTTGGAAAATGTCTCCATCTTTCCTGTGGGCTCCTTTCAGGCACTGGAAGGTGCTCCAAGGTCCCTCCAGAGCCTTCTCTTCTCCAGGCTGTTTTTCCAGCAGAGCTGCTCCCTCTCTCTGATCATCTCCATGGCCCTCTGGAATTACTCCAGCAGCTCCACGTCCATCTCATGTTGGAGACCCCAGAGCTGGAGGCAGCTGTGGAGGTGCAGAGCAGAGTAGAGGGAAGGAATCACCTCCCTCAAGGTAGCCCAGGATGTGTTTGGCTTTCTGGACTGGGTCATCTCAAGCAAACAGGGTTTCCACGATGGATAACGATGGAATTAAAAAATCCAGCCATTTTTACCGCAGCAAGTTTTATTTCCACCAAGCACCTAAGAGAAAATCCAGCAAATTACCCAATACAACAAAATAATGAGCATGAAACAGCTCTAAAACCTCATGTGGGACCTCCAGCAGGTACAGATGGAGTTTTTCAGAAAACATCAGAGCTGCCTCAGTCAGACCCCAGAGTACTTTGCAATGTGCCCAAAATTTGTGCTTTTTGGGGAGAGAGGAGCAGCAGCATTGCAGAGACACCACGATCTCGCTGCACAGCTCTGGTTTTCTCTTGGGAGAGAAGCCCTGCAGGCATTTTAAACCCTGGATTACAGCAGCATGGTCTGTTGGCACTGCCCTGTATCTTTAAGCAGCCAGAAATTCATAGGAAGTTCTCCAAATCCTGCCGTGGTTATTTCTGGCATTATCTGTGTGGATGGGAGCTTCCTTCCCAGCCATGGCAGTTGGGGAGTGCTCGGATGGATATGGAGCTGATGAAGTTCCCCTCCCAATTCACATGGGTTTTATTAATTAATCACCTTTCAGCAGTGTGAGAGCTCAATGATTCTCAAGGTGAGACCCCTTCTTACCCTGATAATCCCAGCTGGACCTGAGACTCGTGGAGGAATGGAAATAATTTGTTGTATCTTTTGATTTTCAGGGTTTGCTGACTAACTCTTTAGGTTTAGGGGTAACTTCCCAGCAGGAGGTGGAAAAACAGCTCACCCACGGTGTCACTGCTGAAACACCTCAGTTCCCTTGGGTCACTCTTCCCTTCATGGAAAAACTCAGGCACAGCACCACCTTTTGTGTCTGAGGCAGATATTTCACCCTGAATTCACTGGCAAAGGCACAGACAAGAAAAACCTTCCCTTTAATGTCATTATTACCATGACTGGAGGCATTGACACCCCACAAAACAGCCAGAGCCAGCATTTATTCTTGGGATTCACCTTTGGAACACACAAAAAGACATGTTCATGTTGGATTTATTATTTAAGACCTTGATTTGCTTGCTCTCTTCACCCCCTCAGCTCACTCCTCTCATTTCCACCTTCAGAACTTACCTGCATTTGTTTCTGCTGTTTCTGCCATCTGCACTGGATACAAATTCCGATTTTCTGGTGCATTCTGGCAAGGTTTGAACAACCTTTAATAACCTCTTGGGCTCTGCCATTTAATCCTCTGTGTGTAGTTCCATTTTTTGTCCATTTCTTCCATTTCTTCCGTTCCGGTTTAGCCCCCCACCTTCTGTAGCTCCTTTTCTGTGTTGTGCAGGGCTGGTTTCATTCCTCCTGCTGACTCTAAGGAATTGAATTTCCTTTTTTTTTTTGGACATCTCTCTCAACCACTTCCTACATTTTTAGGAATCCCCCTGTCTGAGCTCACTGTCACCACATAGGTCAGGGTGTGACTCTTGGAAATGAATTGTATTGGGATTGCTGTTGGTTTTTGTTTTGTTGAATTCCCTGCTCCACACCATTCCTGAGGGAAAACAGCCCTGATTTTCCATACCTGTCTTGTTGTTTAAAAACACATTAAATCAGGCAGAAAATGGTTTGATTGCCAGCTGTTGACACAAGAGAACAAAACAGAATCATCAAGGTGGGAAAAAAACCTTCAGGATCACCCAGTGCCTCCAGCAGCACCCCAAAGCCTGTCCCCAAGGGCCACATCCAGACTCCTCCTGAGCACTCCCAGAGACAGTGACTCCAGCACTCCCTGGGCAGCTCATCCCAAGGCCTCACCACTCTGGCAGGGAAAAAAAACCTGGTGACTCCAAGCCTGACCAGCAAAATCCTTCAGGGAGCGACTTGTGGTGGTTCAAGGTCGGTGCCCACCTGAGGAAGGACCAAGAAGTCCCTTTGGTCCTCACAGATCATCTGGAATGATTTTTTTCTCTGCTCTTCAACTTGTGCTTGATGCTTTGGCTTCCAGGAGCTCACCCAGAGCAGCTGGGGCTGCCCCTGGATCCCTGGCAGTGCCCAAGGCCAGGCTGGACATTGGGGCTTGGAGCAGCCTGGGACAGTGGAAGGTGTCCCTGCCATGGCAGGGGTGGGATGGGACAATTTTAAGGTCCCTTCCAACCCAAACCACTCTGTGATCCCATGAATTTCCAACGAGTGTCTCATTGGCAATTTTTCCTGTTCATGGCTACATTTGGGCTCAAGTAACTCAAACCACGAGGGGTTTTCTCCTGTTTCTGGAAGAACAGGTTATTTTATTTTGTCCTTCACATGCCCCAAACCTCTCAACTGCGCTCTGGCTCTGCAAGCCAAACCACAGCAATGTTTATTTTTAGGCCCCTGGCTTGTGTCACCAATTTAGAGAAGATGTGGTTACAGCTAAACCGTCACCCGCTTCTTCTCCTGCCTGCAATTTGTGCTTCACGGTTGTAGAAATACCAGAACAACAGAATTTTTCTGTTCCAGGCCCACAGATCATTGATAATTCAAGAGGAACTCAATGCAACTTCAACATTTCAGTTGTCAGACGCTTCTCTCTCAGTTTATGAACGGAACCGAAGAAGATTTTTCCCTTAAAATAAAATTAAACAGTAAAAGAAGCTTTTTAAGATATCCACAACCACAAGTTTTCCATGAGGGGACACAGCTGAAAAACTGCCACTTAGAACTCCAGGGATTCTGGGTTTATTGTGCTGCTCCTGCATCATTGGGTTTTGATGATCCTGCTGAGTCTTTTCCAACTCAGAAGATTCTGGGACTCTGTGGAAGGCAGGGCTGTTAATGGCATTTATTTCAGGGAATGATCCTCACTTTTCCCCGTCCCACAATTTGCAGGAAGTGCAGAGAGGTGACAGAAGCGACCTCCTGTCCCTTCAGCCCCTTTCCCCCACCCCACTTCCCTGCAGAGCTACTCCAGAAGGTTCCATGAAGGAAAAGGCTTTGTGGATTCCATGGATTTTGAGAAATCAGGGAAAACTCACCTGTGGACACTGAACAGGGATCCTCCAACACTTCATGACCAGCAGCACCTCGAAAGCACCAAATCCATCCCAAAGGACAATTTTTTCCACGCTGAGGGAATGGGAAATGACCCAAGGGTGGTTTTGTGGCATTTGAGGGGGGAAACCTTGCTCCAAGGGTGCGGGTTCGTGGTGACAAGGGGCTGAAAGGTCACACTTGGTGACAAAGAATTTCTGCCCAGACCATGAGGGTTTGAATGCAAATGAAGAGGGTTGAGGTGAACCAGCGATGGGTGTGTGGCACCCAGGAGCCAGAAAGTCACTTCAGCAAACATGAAATGACAATTAACGCCGACTTCACCGGCTGGGAATAAATCAGGAAGGAAAAAATCCTCATCAGGATAAGGTAACAGGCAAGGGAAATGGAAGAGAAACCAAAGGAGGGATAAAAAAACCAGAAAAGAATGAAGATTCTGGGACTAAAAACAATCCAGAGAAATCCATCCACTGTTTGGAAAAAGGGCTCAGGAATTAGGTAATTTCTAAAGCTGGTGAATCATTTGCAGTGGATAATTTATGGTGTGAGTGTGGCTTCGTTCTGTGCTCCGAAAAAGTCTGGGAGCAGGTTCTGAATTAATGAATGTGCATTTGTCAGCTGTTTCCAAACCATGGCTGGGGCAGATTGTCCACGGGTAATTTTTGGACTCTTTACTCCGCTCTGGCTTTGCTTAACGAGGCAAGAACTTAATTAGAGTCTCTCCTTTCTCGCCTGATGAGCATCATTTTTAATCCTGAGTGAATTAAAATGAATTAATGACCAAGCCTGGCCATGGGCACAGCCCCTTTGGGAACTTGGAGGTCTCCACACGTGAGATGTTGTCCTGCTGCTCCTGGGGTTGTTGTTGGCAGGATGAGGCTCCATACACACGGTGAATCATGGAATGATTGGGTTGGAAAGGACCTTAAAGCTCATCCCATCCCACCCCTGCCATGGCAGGGACACCTCCC